>NC_058130.1:92306692-92543744 GCF_016433145.1 Gracilinanus agilis
CCCAGCGGGAGGGGGGGGGCGGGGCGGCGCCGCTATAAAAGGGCTCCGCGAGACCGGGCGGCCAGGACGGAGGAGTACGCAGAGTTCCCAGTTCTTGGAGAGGGTTCGGCTCGCAGCGGCGCATCCGGGGCGGGGCGCGTCACCACTCCAGACTACCCGACCCACCCCACCCCACGCTGGCTGCTCGGCCCCACTGGAGGGAAAGTTTCCCTGCAGCCCCGCGAAGGGCCCGGCGAGGTAAGAGGGGCCCGACCTATCCTTTCGGACCCCAGCTTGCCCCAGTGTTTGAGAGTCCTGCAGTCCGCCCACTCGAGAGTTTGTAGCCCCGAACCTGCCCCGCAACTGTTCCGTCTCTACCACCTCACCCCGACCCGAGCCCCCTCGGTATCAGCCATTCTACGGGACGGGTCCCAAGCCAAGCCCCTCTGCTGGACTCTTCCCTTTTGAACCTGCCTCCCCCTAGAATGTGGAAGGCTGTCCCCGTGAACCAGTGATTGTCCCAGCGCCCCTCTGCAGCCTCCCCCACCTCCACGGGCTCTCCTCCTACACCTTCCCCTGAACCTGCCCCACCCCAGCGCACCACTCTGGAGGCTGCTCGGAAGAAAGTCCCAGAGGATAGCCCCTGGCCCTTCGCCCCTTAGGGCCGGGCTGTGGGCGAACTGAGGTGCTGGGGGGGAGGTCCCAGCCCGAGCCTTGGGGCCGCTGCCCAGGGGCCTCGGAGCAGGGTGGGGGGAGGGCTGAGCCCAGGTCGGATCCTCCGGGCACTGCCATGTGGCAGTGGCCAAGAGGAAGCTGGCGCTTGTGAGGCTCCCGCCCGCTGCAGATGCCAGAGCTGACGGCGGCGAGGAGCTCCTGGTGCCTCGGCTATTCTGGCAAAAGGCAGCCCCCACCACGCGCAACGGTAGGAGAGGGAGGGAGGAAGAGGAGGGAGCCCGAGTGGGAGGGCGGAGGCTCGAGATGTATGGTGGTGGAGAGGGGCGAACCGAGATGCACTGCTGACTTTTAGACTAGTCACCAAATGGGTCTTTGTGGCCCCTTCCCTGCAGCGCCTGCATAATTCCGGAGAACCTTATCCTGTTCTCTGAAAGTTTCTAACTACCCTCACCAGAGTACCATGTTCCCTACGCAGCAGACATATCTAAGCTTGAGAAAAGGACCGACTTTTAGGACAGGAATCCCTCAGATCCGTTTTGCCAGGAAACTGAGGAAAGAAGCATAGTGCTCTTCACACTAATTCAGGGGAATAGAGGTTTACGCTGCTTATGATGGGTGGATGTGCTCAAATTTCTCCGAGGCCCTGGATTCCATGCTCTCTGATTCCTGCCTCTTGGCTCCTGGACTTCCCACAAGCATTTCCTCTCCTTTCTTCTGCTCTTAGTATCACATCCTGTTGAGAGCTTGCAACTTCGGGAGAATAGGGACTTTAATCAAGGCAATAGGGTTGGAGTTACCAGGGCACAATCTGGCCAAAGCCACAGCTTGACCATTAACCTTTGCACTTGCCTGGATGACTGGGGCTTTCTGAGCCTGGGCAGGCAAGAGTTACTAGAAACTTTGTCCAGTGGGAAGTTGGAGGTGACAGTCAAATAACAATTGGGAATCTGTAATTAGAGCCTTCTTTAAAACATCTGATCTCATGATCAGGCTTTACTCCCTCCCTTTACCCCCACTCCCAGCTCCAAAGCCTGATTCTGTGAACTTTCTGTAGGCCCCAGGAAGAAGAGACCCAGAAATCAGATGAGAATAATTCACTTAGGCTGCCCTGGCATCCCTCAGGATGATAGAGATCAAAGGATTAGAGTTGGAAGAAGTCGTGATGCTTCCATAGCCCAACTCATTCACTTTTCAAATGAAGAAAGGCCCAGAGAGACTGATAAACACAGGTAGAACTGTTTTGTTGGAACCCAAGCCTCTGACTTCAAATGCAGGTACAGAATGCTACGATCCAGTGGGCTTCCTGTCGTGATAGCTTGGGGTGCAAGCCTATTATAGCACACATAGAGAAGCCGTCTTTTATAGCCAACTGGGAAAAGGAGGAGGAGGAGGGTGGACATCTGACTGCAGTATATCCCAGATTTTATGAAATGCTCTTCTCACAACAGCCCCCAAAATGTAAATTTTATAAGTATTAATGACCTTTTTTTTTTCAGATAGGGAAATGTTTTGGCCAAAGTTCACCCAGGCTAGTCCTTAGTTTGCTTTGTAAGTCAGGTGTTATTTTCCCCTACATAACTACTCTGTCTTGATAGGAAAGGAATGAAACACAAATGTGGCTTTTTTATCTGAATTTGTAAAAAGTTAGAGAAAATCTAAATGTATTGTCTTCAGGACAAGTGCCACCTTCTACTGTTCCCTGAGACCTACCTAGGACAGACAGCCGACCCCTCACCAAACCTCTCTGTTCTGGTGCTGCCAGTACAAACAGTAGACTGGTGGATATATAGGGCACCTTATAAGTACTCTCAGGGACACAGTCATGGGCCCCTGGGCAATCAGTATAACTTTGTAGAGAAGTCAGGATTAATAGGGTAGGGAGTTACCCTGGCTGGGTATCCTATAAAGAGGACTGAAGCCTTAGTTTTTGAGCACCCACCAAGTGTCAGGCATTCTGTGTGCTAAGCATTAAGGCAGACCAAAAAAAAAAAAAAGCCCTCCCTACCCCACAAGAGGCTTTTTGGGGGAAACAGTATCAATATAGATAACTATAAGATAAGGTAACATTTTTATTGGGAGGAGAGAGATCAAGAAAGTCCTTACCCCTATAGGAGAGTACCCCTGAGATGAATGAGGGAAGATAGGGAATCTCAGTGGTGAAGGAGAGGGAAGGAATGCACCCATACATGAGAGACTCAGAAAACTACTGTATTGGCAGTCAGTAGCATTAGCCAATTGTCTTCTCTGTTCTGGGCCTCAATTACCTCAACTGTAAAATGAGTTTAGGCTATCTAATCTCCTAAATTCCCTTCCAATTCTAAATCCTGTAATTGTGATGAGGAGGTTTTTGACTTGGGAAGGTTCAGAACCAAAGCTTTCTCTTTTTAAAGAACTTCCCTGCCTCCTTCCTCCCCACCCCCATAGAGGCCTCTCAGATTCTGTATTAGCCCAGTAGATCCAATTTTTGGCTCCATGGCCAGACACAGACTTCACAAACCAATCTCCCAAGCTCCCGTCGCCCTTTCCCCTAGAATCCTGGCCTGCTGATTTTGACCTCAAGCTCCAGAATGGCCATAGGAGGTAGAGGAGGCCTCATGAAGGCTGCTTCTCCCCTTAGCAGATTCACTTCCCCTCTCATTGCAGCCCCAAGGGCCTAGTTCCTTTGAGACAACCAAGACTGCAACAGCCCTGGGTTCATTTCCTTCTCTTGGGTTGCCTTTCAAAGATCCTCCAACCCAAGCAGTGACCAGAACCTGGGGTACAATGGTATTTCAACATGGAAATAACAATGAACAGTCAGGTACTGAATTTGATCCCGGCTTCAATATTTATTATGTGACCTTGCCCACTTCTCAGATTCTGAGTCTCTGTAAAATAAAGATCCTTGCTTTCCAGTTCCTCACAAGATTGTTGTAGTGAAAGCTAGTTATTCTAGGTCTCCTGTTATTAGTCTGGATCCAACCATTGCTATTGCTGCCATTCAGACTAAGGGAGTGCACATTGTCTAGCTCTGAGACCTTAGAGATGGTTCCTGTTTGAAGTGGTCCTCTGGCCTTATATTGGGGATACAAAAGTGAAGGGTGCTCTGTGGGGAGGACCTTTGGAACAGCAGCAGCTTCCTTGTGCTGGTAATAATCCCCAGAGTGAGAACCTCCTAGCCTAATCCGGATTAAGGTTTGAGGCAGCACAGCTCGGATTTCCTGGCTCCCAAATTGCCCTTCTCACTCTTTCAGGCCCCAGGTCCCAGGGGCAGCTTCCATCTTCCTGCCCCTCCTCCTCTATTTCTCCTCTCTCCTCCCCCCTCCCCCCACTATTGTTCCTGAAGCCACAGGTGACTGCTTTGTTTTCCTCCTGCTTTGGCTCAGTTTCACCAGGTGCCTCTTCCTTTATCTTCCTGGAGTTGGTTCAGCTGGGGTGGGTGCCTATGGTGTGATGGCTGAGAACTGACTAAAGTCTATTCCCTCCCAGGCAGGGTTGGGGTCATGCTGCAGGGCAGCACCTAGAGGAAGACTATCCCCCAACAGGGGCTGGAAGAGGGCAGGGGCCACTGTTGGGGTTGGGTTGGGGAGAGATGAAAGGAGAAGCAAGCCTTCAGCATATGGGACTGGTCTCTTCATGCAGCCAGAGAGTTTTCTTCTCCTCGGAGTCCTCACTTCTATGGAGAATCCAGGCAGGGGCCAGGCCGTCTGTGCTATGGTAAGTGCTGGGGTCATGATACCCCCATGCCAGGGTCCTGGCCTCTCTGTCCTGGGGGGCCCCCGGGGGCTGGAGCATCTCCAACAGCTTGACAGCGGGCAACGGAATCCCAAAAGCAGCTGTTGTCTCCAGAGCATTCCAGCTGCAATTGGATTTCGTTCCCTGCTCTCCTGCCTGGGCACCTATGGGATCTCCATCCCTCTTTTTCCCCCATACCTTTTGTCCTTCCACTATAGGGGGCCAAGGACAGTCAGTGCCAGAGCAGATTGACCTTTGGGGTGCCACACTCAAGTCACTTCACTCTCTTTAGGATGGGAGTTTCCTTGTCTTACCCTATCTGGGCCTCCTTTCTAGTGCCAGTTAATAGGGCCTGAAGTGCTTCCGCTAGGAGCCAAGCTAGGACCTTGCTTGCCTTTTAACTGGGTTCCTCATACAGTGTAGAGAGTCCATTACAACTTGGATTATCTCCCAAAGTAGTCTGGGACAGGTGCACTTTGGCCATCTGCACGGGACCATCAACTAAGGGCTAGTTTATTTTAGCAGGCAGGAGCTAAAGAAAGGGTATCTCTAGTGAGCCCTCAAGCCCTCACCTCCTTCCTTGACAGGACCTGTGCCCACTCTGCTCCC
Source organism: Gracilinanus agilis (assembly GCF_016433145.1). NCBI lineage: Eukaryota > Metazoa > Chordata > Mammalia > Didelphimorphia > Didelphidae > Gracilinanus > Gracilinanus agilis. The sequence goes on from NC_058130.1 coordinate 92,311,670, forward strand.
ACTGAGCCAGGGCAGGCGAGTATTTATAGCAAGGGTAGAAGAAGCTAAGTCTGGCCTTCAAACCTATTACCTTACTTCCCCATTTCCTCAGGGGGTTTCCAAAGGCAAGAAATAGGAAGAAGACACAGGCTGGTCCCAAGGCAGAATAGGGGGGAGGGGAGAGCAAGCAGTCCCATAGAAGAGAAAGGACCCACTGTTCTGGCATAGGGCCAGCTTCCTCTTTCTTCAGCTATTCCCACCCCTCTGGGGGCCCCAACCCCCAGCAGCCCCAGCTGCAAGCCTCTTCCCTCCAGATGGGCCCCTGGACCAGCCAGGCACTTGGTTGGAGTAGAAGTAGCTGCTATTCTACCTTCTGTGGACTGGATAGGCTGTGGAGCCGGAAGCAGAAAAGAGCCAGTTGCAAAGCCTAGTCTCTTGCTTGCTTGCCTCAGCAAAGGGATGCCCAGCTCTTATTCTCCTGAAGATGGACCCATTTGGTCCCCCTTTGGGCCCCAAGGCTTCTCTGCTCATTAAAGATAGTGTCTCATTTCCTGGGGAAAAACCACTCCAACTGTCTAAGGGTTCAGCAGCAGCCCCCAGCTGTCGGCCTTGAAGTGGCTATGACTAGCTGCCCAGCAGGCTGAGGTATGGTGCTAAATGTGGGTGAACTTCCTGTGTGGCCCTTCCCCCCCAGCTGGAAGAGACCTTACTAATAATAACTCACAGTACATTGCCCTTTAAGTGCTTTCCTCACAATGACCCTGAAAGTATTAGTATATTGGTCCTACGTTTCTACTAAACTCGATATTTTTGTATCACAATAGTTGTGAATCAAATTCAGCTTTCTTGATTAGTAGAGACTATACTAACTAGCCTATACCAATTCTTGGGCTTTCTGAAGTGTCTGGGCCTGTTCTTCATTTGTAAAATGAATCAAATTCAGGTGATCTTTAAGGTCCCTTCCAGCTCTGAAATCAGCCTATGAGATACTCCATCCCCTATATAGCTCAGAAAAGTAAATATACTGTTTAAGGAAAGAGAACATAGTCCTATATTCTTTTGGGGGCCTATTCAAAACCTGCCCAGAGGTCACTGTTTTATGTTAAAGTGTATAGGGTGAGGGGCAACTAGGTAGCATAGCCAGTAAAGCACCGGTCCTAGAGTTGGGAGGGCCTGAGTTCAAATGAGGCTTCAGATTCTTAGCTGTGTGACCCTGGGCAAATCACAAGACCCCAACTGCCCAGCCTTAACTTCTCCTATCTTAGAATTGATACTTAGGATCAATTCTAGTACAGACAGTAAGGGTTATAAATTAAACAAAACCAAGTGCATAGGCTGAAAGTATGAGCTTGGCTGGCAGGAAAGGTGAGAGACACACTACCATATACGTATACATAGGCCTGGCAGGGCCTCTGGGGCTTGAGAGAATGAAGAGGGTTTACAATCCTTAGCTTTCTTGTCCTTTCCCCATCTCTGAGCAGAGTTGTCCAATACCAGTGTCAGAAGTTGGGGAACTACAGATAGAAACACTCCAAGCTTCTTGCTTCAACTTTGCCTTAGTGTTCTCTGTTCATGACCATTTGGGGAAGAAGAGTTCCTCCAAAATAAAGGTCTTTTGCAGCATTTGGAACCCAGGGACTCCTGGGCAGGATGAAACAGAGAAGGGAGCCTGATGGCAAAAAGCAGGCAACACAGCAAATGGAAGAGTGTGCAATGCCATGGCATATGCCACTGGTTCTTCTGAAGGCTGGAAGGAGGACAGGACCCTGGGATAGAAAGTGCTTTGGAATGACACGATCACTCCCGTTGAGCGGACAGCCAAGAAGCCATCGGGAATATCGTGTCCGTCCAATGCTCTTTCAGCGCCTCCCACAGAGATTCCAATAGTAGATACCACCTGAGGGCCTGTCTTAAGGATTGTCTCCTGCCCCATGGAGCCCCTCCCTTTTCTGAGGTGCATAGTACTCAGCTGCTTGTATTGTGCCTCTGAAGGTCCAAGGCCCTGTAAGAGAAGTCTGTGAACAATCCTTTATACCTCTCCCCCCACCTCCACCAAGGATGAGTAGCTCCAGAGGCTATACCCATCTTGGCTGGAGTGTTCTCACTATTTTAGTAGTTAGTAAACTACTCTCCCATTTTCTTCTGAGTCCTGTGGTGGTCTCTTCTGGGCAAGAGCAAACACTTGGGCTGAGATGAAGACAAGGTGGCCTATGCCATTGGAGTGGATCTAAAGGTGTCCCCCTGACCTAGTGGTCTCTTCCTGTCACTACAGACAGTCAGTAGTTGGTCTGGTGTGAGCAGGAATTCTCAGATCACCTCTTGGCTGTGAGTGGTGGAGAGAGCACTGCCCTGGTATAATGTGGGTCCTGAAGAGTAGGCCCAAGTGGGGTTAGAGGCAAGGTTTCTGGAAAATTGATCATTCAAAAAGAACAGTTTAGCACTCAAACTGAAGCTCTATCAATCACTGGAGAGGCCTCAAAGGTCATATCCTACAACCACTTGCATGTCAGCTCTGACAAAACCTCTGCTTCAGAATTTCCAGTAAAAAAGATGCAACTTTTCTCACTTTAGATCTCTGTTAGAAAAACTTTCCTTACACTGAGCCTCAAATCATTTCTCTTTGGCATCCCCATGGAGAACTTTCCACATTTATTTAAACATGAAGATCATTACTCTGATCCACTCACCACAAATCTGATTTTCAGGCTAAACCCACTCCTCCCCATACCAGTCATCATTCTATTTACTCGGGCTTCCTAAAAATGTGTCCCCTGGAATTGAGCACAATACTATGGATAGCTGTAGTCTGACTGGAGTGGAGTACCATGTAACCCTTCTTCTAGACCAGGGGTCAGCAACTTTTTTGGCCGTGAGAGCCATAAACGCCACATTTTTTAAAATGTAATTTCGTGAGAGCCGTACAGTGCTCACAGTGCGCGCTCCTGTAACAGTGCCTGAAAAAAAAAAATGGACTTTATGGCTCCTGCAGAAAGAGCCATATGTTGTCTACCCCTGTTCTAGACACTTTCTCATTGTAACCTAAAATGAGATATTTGGGCTGATGACTAAAAGCTAACTGTAGAGCAAATCATTCAGGGACTGGCTCTGTCTTGCCAAAGTAGGTACCAAGTATACCCTGAGAGGGTCTCGGGGAGCAGTGCCAAATGCCAGTCTCTGATGCTTCAGCTTAGAGGTGGTCTTCCTGTCCTCTGGGCTTCAGAGCTTCTTATCACCTGTTCCAGGTTAGCTTTCCCTCAAAACCAGAGGGTTGTCATTGATATTTATTGAATACTTGCCTTAAGAAGGGTGGATATGATGGAAAAGACTGCTGGTTTCCTGTCCCAGATTCACTTTGTAATTCTATGACCTTGGGCAGCTAGGTGGCACCAGAGTGAATAGAGTGCTGGCCTAGAGTCAGGAAGACTCTTCATGAGTTTTTATTTATTAATTTTTGTCTGTATGTTTAAACTTTATTCATTTTTTCAATCAACAAAAATCTGCCTTCTCACCTTTTCACACCTACTACCTCCCCCTATCCAACCCTGCCATTAATAACTAAGGAAAAAGAAAACTTCATGACTTTTTAATCTGGCCTCAGACCCTTCTAGCTGTGTCAAGTCACTTAACCCTGTTAGCCTCAGTTTCCTCATCTGGTAGATGAGCTGGAGAAGAAAATGGCAAACCACTTCAGTATCTTTGTAGCCACAAAACCCCCAAATAGGCTCAGGAAGTATTGGACATGACTGAACAACCAACTTCGTGACTCCAGGCGCCGTCTCTATCCACAGTGCTATCTAGCTGCCCCTATGTAAAGAGACATCAATAAAAAGGTTTTTTTTTTTTTTAAAATGAGGGAATTAGATGAGAGTATATCTAAGGCTCTTTCTGAATTTTTGAAATCCAGAATCACAGATAAAGTTAGTTCAGCCTCTTCATTTTACATAAGAGAAAACCAAGCCTGAGAGATTGTGACCTTACAGAACCAGATTCTGACTCCAAATCTAATGAGCCAATTTTAGAGACATATTATGCTATTTGGGGTGGCAGGTTGAGAATCTGAAGCGTCATAAAATGGGAACCTAACCACATATAAGGTGTAGTGGGTGAAGTGCCACAGGAAGAGAAATAATATATAGTTCTCCAAAGGTTCAGAAGATGGAAAAAATTTTGGATTAGAGTGGAGGATGCAGCCAAGCCTTATGGCAAAAGGTGGGAAGTAGGAAGTAGGGTTTGGATAGATAGGAATAAAAAGAAAAAGCCATTTCTGGCAAAAACAGGAAAACCCAGGGGCAGGAAATAACCCTGGTCCTTGACAATGTTGCTTTTTCTATTCTGTATAATGCCTGAAAATAAAGTCTGTTTTCACAGCCATTTTCTCATAGGGATGGTGTTTTGTGTCTTTAAGGCCATGTATATTTATAAGGCTTCAACAAACTTTTTTCAGCCTGCATTCCTCACCAAACAGTTGGCTTGAAGAAAAAGAAGTCCTGATTTAAAAAAAAAAAACACAAATTGATTTAGTATATCTAACGGGTTTTCAGGGTCTAAAAAGTAATAGTAAGAGCTAATAGTAAAAAGGCTTTTGTCCCCCAACCACACTCAAAAATTAAAATCACTGACTACTTTAGGTCAGCCACTGTCTGATGAGATGAAGATAGCAGTCATGTTCATCACCTTTTATGGAGATGTCCATGGGTTCTGCCTCTGGGGGCTTTCTTCTCCAGAAACCTTTACTAATATACATACTTATGCCATTAGAGTACTTTATATGTAAACTCATTATGGTCACCCTAGCCATTTTTAATGGCTGTGACCTACCAGTCTTGTCTAGGTGCTATTTTTTTTAGGCAACAAGAACTAGACTAATATAGGGAATTTTGTTCTTTAAATTCCCAGTTCTTAGCATATCATGGCCAATTGTTATAAAATGCTTGTAGAACAACTGGACCACACAAAAATGTTGTAACCTGCAGGAATCAATAAAGGACCCTGGAGGTAACCTGGTCCAACTCTCATTTGACAGAGGAAAAAGAGGCCCAGAAAGGGAAAGAAACTTACCAAAGTCACAGAGTGGTGAAGATAGAATTCAGGTATCCTAAGAAAGTCAAGTGTACTTTTCTATACAACACTTTAACTTCTATTTTAAAAAAAAAAATCCCTTGATATTGGATTAAATATAAAGTGACCAGGAAGATACCAGTCTAGTGATGGAGAACATTTTAAAAGATAAGAGTGCCAGGTTCTGCCCCTCCCCCCTCCCCCAAACCAAGTGCTGTGCTCCTTCCCCACACTGAGTGTCAGGCATGCCTTGCCTCCTCCTTTACCCTACACAGGAGAGGGAGGAAGCTCCCATTGGGCTGCTTTGTGGAGGGGCTGATAAAGTGAGGAATGGTCTCAGTAAGTGTAGAGAGGTGTAGGGAAGAGGCCTGAGCTCTCTGTTCCCCTTTAGCCCTGCCTACTGTGAGCTCCCATTGGGCTGCTGGGCAGAGGGACTGAGGATGTGAAAAAATCGGGCTCTTTGGGGAGGGGGAGAGGGAAGGGGAAGGGAGCAGCTCTGTCCCATGTCTATCTGTCTCTAGTAACAAACTCTGGAGATTGGGGGGAGAGTGTGACTGCATGCCATCTTTGGCACCCATGGCATAGGTTCACCACCACTGCACTAGACTTTTATCTTGGGAAAGAGAGGTTGGAGCCAGAGGAAATTGCCTTTCCCAGTACTTACCTTGGAACTATATACCTGCTACATTGGACTATTAGTTGTTTCCTGATTCTTCACGGTCAACCTTCCTGAAATGCATCCTGGGGGGGAGGGGTCCCCTATATCTGGAATATTCCCCGGATTCATCTCCCTAAGCACTCATACTTACTGTTTAGGAGCCACCTGCTTTCTCCATAAACCCCAACTTGCATTCTTATTCTTTTTCTTAAAGGGGCCTTACTTAATTTTTCCCACCCTGGCAGTGTAGTGGGACTAGCATGTCTTCTCTGTGTAGTCACGGTGGTTAGCCTGGGAGTTCCTACGTTTTAATGCTCTCTATACCCTATAACCCCATTTTACGGATTATAAACCGATGTGAAGAGGTCAGAGCTAGGCCCAAGCACGCGTCTGTGCTCAACTGCTGGAGCTGCAGGAGCATCTCTCAGCCAGCCATGCGCCTACTGCCCTGCCCACCGTGTCTACGGAAAGGAGAGTTTTTTAAACTAAACAATGCTCAGGCCGCGAGTCCCACATGCTCTCCTGCCACGTGCTCGGAGGCCCAGGCAAGCTCAGGGAAGTCGGCGAACACGTGACCATCTCCGCGCTTGCGCTGCTTCCGATCGTGCGCTCCTCTCGCGCATAGGCGAACTTCCGGCTCTCCCGAAGTTCCGACTTCCGCTTCCGTCTTCTACTTTCCGGTCTCCATGGCGACCGTGCGCTTCGGGGTCGGGGAGACTTTGGGAGCTCTGAACGCGGCTCTGCGTCCTCCTCCGCCCTCCGCCAGTTCGGGCGGCTCGGTGTGGTTCAAAGAGAGCAGCGCCCGGAACCTGCGCAGCCGCGACTTCCTGGCGCCCCGCAGCGCACTACAGGCCTTGTTTGGGGACGGGCAGGTGGGGCTGGGCCGGGCAGTTAGCTGCGGGGTGGCCTAAGGGACCTGCGGGCGTAAGAGTGTTAACACCCCCCACCCAGAGTTTTCTCTCAATCCGGGGTTTCAGACCCTGGCCTCTTGCTTATCTACTTGGGGTTCTTGGTCGAGCCTCTTCCTCTCTGGTCCGCTGCTTCCCCTTTGCAAAGGGCAGGCGAGGTGGGGTGAACTCTAAGCACCTCAAAAGCTTTAGCCTAGGTCTGGAGCGGGGGACTAGCAGAAGTCTACTGGGAGGAAGGGGTAGAGTGAAAAAGAGGGAAATGTTCCCCAAAGGGGGAAAAGGGAATGGCCTACCCTAGCAACTCTCCAGTTAAGGAGGAGGTTATAAAATCTTCCTTCAGAATTAGCAAACTTTTCTTATAACCCGTTTTTATTTTCTTAGGTACCAAAAGACATTATTGATGGGGTTGCAGCTCTAGAGGCCCCAGGTGTCCCCCCCATTCAGAAATGCACCCAGACCCAGGCTGGGTTGGCACTCCAGCTGGAGAGGCCCAGTGTCTTTGAGCAGGTCCTGAGTTCCTTACAGGGCTATGTAGCTCCCCAACCTACCTCCTCCACCTCTGAACATAGTATCATCCTGGAATGTGTGTCCCTGCATGGCCCAAAGGGGCCAGATTCCTTAAGCCTGAGCCAGCTGAGAGCTATCCTGGTGGCTGATCACCTAGCAGAGACTTTGCGGAAACAAGGGTGAGTCAGAGTTAGTGACAGTCTTTCTTAGTGGATATCTAGACCCAACACAAGCTAGTGATTTGGGCTATGGAAAGCTTGTCTGGAAAATAAAAGAAAAACTAAAGAAAAAAGAAGAAAATGTGCAGGCATTTCATACCTAGAAGTCTTGTTGTTCCCCACCTGTCTCCTACTAATTTATATTAGGGTCATGATGGTCATCCCTCCGCATAAGCACTCATGTTTCACTGAGTTGTAGAAGCAATCTGGTATTTTCAAGGACATTGCCAGGCTGGTCTTTCTAAGTTACAAAAGGCCTGGAGAATGACTTTGCCAGCTCAGATCTATTCTAGCAAGTGTGGAAGAGCTCATTACTTGCTACTGAAATTTTTTATTCTTGGCCAGAGAAACTTAAAATTATCGACTGAGGCACTGAGGGGCACTGATTTATAATGGTGCAGTGAGAATCTATACTTCTGGATGAGTAGATTTGTCAAAGCATTTAAGCCTCATTTTTCTTTTGTTCGTAACTGGGACAATACTTCCACTACCTACCCTATAGAGTTGTAATGCTTTGCAAACCCAAAAGCTACATGGAAATATAAGCCATTATTAATACAGATTTTTTTAAAGTCATACCTTTGGGGCAACTAGGTAGCTTCTTTGGTAGGGAGCCAGGTCTGGAAGTGGGAAGTTCTGGGTTCACATTGTAATGAGGAAATAACCAGGAACCAGGAATAAGTCCACTATCCAGCCAGTCAATCCAAAACCTGCTCTAGGGAGTAAGGTAGATAAATCTGCTGTCCACCAGCAGATAATCCAGACCTTTCCTCAACCTAGGCCACAATAGTTGCTTGAAGTATCTTCTCAGTGATATTCCACACTGACAGCTCCTTGGATATTTGGCAAAGCTGGATCACACAGCCAAAAAAACCTCCCTCCCCTCAGTTTGGTCAAACTAACCACTCTTTTCAAAACCCTGGCTTCATTCCATTATGGAACTCTCAGGTCTTTAGAGACAGCCTGACAGCCTGGGTGCTAATGTCTTAATTTCCTCATTACAATATCTGGCCTCAAGACACTTCCTAGCCAGGTGATCCTGGGCAAATGGCTTAACCCCAGTTGCCCCCTACCACTCTAATGCCTTGGAACTGATACTTAAGGTTAAAAAAAGTCACATCTTTACACATACAAGTAATTCACTTATGCTATGAGTTCAATTTTTGTAATTTAAAAAAGCTTTTTGGAAGTAGCAGTGAAAAAGAAGCAAGAATTAAACTACTCTGAGGATTCAAACACCAATGTCCAGGTGGATAGTGGGGTCATTGACAGAGAAGTCTGAAGGAAGGACAGGTATCAGTGTTTGTAGATTAAAATATTCAGTTCAACTTAGGATATGTTGAATGTGAAGGATTCATAGTAATGTGGGTCTGGAACTCTGATTGATTCTAATGGGTGGCCCATTGACTGTTTCTCATATTGGCTAGGTAGGTACAAGGGTCTCTGTTTGCTCTGCAGGGTGACTGTTTACCAGGTTCCAGCCATACAGGACCCTGGGCTCAGGAGTTTCCTGCAGCAGCTAAAAGTCAACTGGCCATCAGCTTCCAAGACATCCTCATCCCCAGAATCCACTGAGGCACTGAAGGAAGTTCTTAGGGATCATGCTGTTGTCCCAATTGAAGAATTACCCTCTGGAGTGGTGTGCAAAGTATCCTTGAAAGAGTTTTTGGAGCAGCAGCCGGGCTTGGAAGGCTTTGACCCCAACCTGGACATCTGTTTAGGTAAAAGTGAAGAAGTCATCTTCAGAGGAAGGATGGACCTCAGCTTTCTTTCTTTAGGCCCTGCAGAGAGAGAGTGCTGAAGAGAAACAGTCTTGACTGCTCTCAATTCTTTCCTCCTTGTCCTCTGTAGTAACTGAGGATCAGCTGGGAGCCCTGGCCGAGCTCCAAGATGCTGCCCAGCACTACCCTAGGAATCTCCCCTCAAGTCACAGCCAGGTGTGTAAGGGCACTCTTCCCTCATCCACTTGAACTAAGCAGAATTGGGGTAGGTCAGAGAATCTGTAAACATTTAGTAAATGCCTTATCTGGGCCAGGCATGCTATTAACCAGATGAGGTCCACAGTGATGCTGACCTCTCTGAGAGGCAGGCTGGCAAAGTGGGAAGAAACCTGGACTTTGTGTCAAGTCTTGGTCCTATCACTTCTTAGCCCTCTAATCTCTTATCTTAGAACCTCAAATTCTCCTAGAAAACAGGGGTCCAAATATTTGCACTTCCCCCCTCAATCTCCAAGTTGTGACTGCTTTGCCTCTTGCAGGCTAAGTCTTCTGCTGGAGGCACTCCCTGCTCTGTGGTTCATGTGGTGAGCTGTGAGGAAGCTTTCCAGCAGCAGAAGTTACACCTACTCTGGAGACTACTGGATGCCAATGCCCCTTCCCAACAGGTTAGTAGTGGACCAGAGGGAACTTGTCATTTCCTCATGGTCCTGCATAACCACCTGTGCAACTCACAGATTTCCCTCTCTACCTTTGCAGACCAGCACACTCTCATCTTTGATTGGATAGACATGTTTTACTGTCTACTTAGGTCATGACTTACTGTATCTGTCTTGCTTCTGTGTCACAGACCACATGTCATGTGACACTTGTGTCATCAGACTCTAAACTCTTAGAAGGCTAGGAATAAGTACAGAACCTTGAATCAGCCATATCACCAGGATTTGGAATGATACAGTTTTGTCCCCAGTTATCTCTTAAGTCATTATTCATTTACTGTGATCTGTCATGCCTTGGAAGATACTAAAATGTTCAAATTTCTGGTCTCTGATTTCTGTGCCTAGGGAAATCACAGTCCACCAGGGGACCTAAAACTCAAACAAAAAAGATAAATATCAGATATAACCAAGTCTTAAAATTGATGAGCCAGAGGATAGGGCAGGTTATGACGAGGCTTAGTATTTTGATTGGAGTGAGTTGATGTCGCCACCATCTCCAGAGGGACTTTAGCCAGGAAGCAGAGTAGGGGACAAACCCTTCTAGGCAGTGGAGCATGATCAAAGTAGGAGTAAGCCTGAGTGCTCAAGGGAGCCTGAAGAAGCTAGCTTGACCTGCAGAAGTGGGATGGGTGTCTGGAGTGGGGAGATGAAAGATTGGTAATGGCTCCAAATCTAACTCTTTATATGGTGAAAAATTGGGAGTCACAGAAGGTTCTCAATGAGGGAAATGTGAGGCTAAAAGTTATGCCTTAAGAGGGAGAACATCTGACAGCCTGTACAGGGTTTTTATGTGTTGTCTCTTCTGGTTAAACTGTGAGCTCCTGGAGAGCAGGGATTGTCTTGCTTTTTCTCTTTTCATGTCCATCACTTAGTACAGTGCGTGGCACCTAGGAAGCTCTTACTATTTTCATTTATTCATTCACAGATAAATTGTGGGTTGGAAAATGATCAGAGACACTGGAGGTAGGGCAATGAGTTAGGAAGCTCTTACAGTAGACCAGTTGGGGTGAAAGAAGAAATTTAGGCTAGGATGGAGTAGGGACCAGCTAAAGACACAAAGTAGAACTGATGGGACTTGAAATTGGATATAGAGGTCGATGCCTGGGAAAATGGCCTCCAGCTAGAAGTTGCCAGCTGAGCAATTAGGGTTGTGAAAGAGCTATATCCAGGCCAGTATGGGGACTCTACCATCTGTTTCCCCTTCTTTCAGAAGCATCTTGTCTGTGGACCAGTGAAAGTTGTGGGTTCTCCTACCCCACTGAGTGCTCCCCAGTACTATAGGTGAGTAGGCATGGAGCAGCTGAGGTCCAAAACACATTCCGAGGATGACCTTGTGGTGGGCACTATCATGGGAGGTGACTGAGACTCTGAAGTCAACTGGCTAACCTCACAGAGGAAAGGATGAGGCCAAGTGGGACAGGGGGTCTTCCTGGAATGGTTCAGGCCAGGGGGATAGCTGTATCTTATTTTCCAGTGGGCTTTTTTGGCAGGCTCCGGCAATCCCAGATGCGTGAGGCCTCAGTGCTGAAGTATGGAGTTGACTTTGTTCAGGGTAATGCTTCATCAGTGTGGGAGCCACACCTTAGGAGACTACTCTCTCTGCTCCCTGGGGTTGGTGGCTCTTTCCCTATCAGAGGATAGAAGGTGGGAACTGGTAGGGCCTTTTCTGTTTCTTAGTTAGGAATTTGTGAATTGAAGGATACAAACATCTTTTTAGTTGGGCTATGGAATACATTGTTCTCGTTTCCCCTGACATTTACTTTTGTTATCATATTTGGTTCATGCTGATATAGCACAAGTCCATGCCCCTTACCTGAGTTGGGGAAAGGAAAGGCCATTAATGAGATAGCACTGTTCTGGGATGAGATAGCTAGTAATTCCCATGAGACTGATCTGTCCATCATGGATTCTGTACCCTATGTAGATGAGGCCTGGAGTGAAATAATTGGGGCTCTCACTTCTGCTGCAGTCAAGTTTGAAATGCTAAGTACAGCCCATCGAAGTCAGGTGAGAGTGAGTCAGTGCCTAGCTGTGGACAGGATGTGAGAGCACAAGCAGGCCACCACGGAGAGGGGATGATCTGGGGTACAGTGGCCCTTTGGATGGGAATCACAGGGTATATTAGCCTAATGCCATTCTTTCATAACAGGGAAATAATGCTTTTGATTTAACTTAATAATGGTCTGGGGGGAAATAACACTGCTCCTGTGCTTGGTCTGTGTTCCTGGTCTAAAGGGGGAGGTGGCCATGGTGCAAAAGGAAGGGCTGTTAGCTTGAGAATCAAAGGAGACATGAGCTGTAGCCCTGCCAGCTCTGGGATTGGGCAAGTCAGTTTTCTAGGTCTAAATGTTCTCCTTGGCAAAATGAGGGGGTTGGACTAGATGATCTCTTTTTCAGCTTGAAACTCCTGATTCTAACCATGGCTTCCGCCATGAAGGGGAGGTGGGGCTGACTCCAGAAACAAGCTCTTGGGGTTCACGGATTATCATGTTGCTGACAGATGTCTTTGGACTTGGAGGATACCAGCGTCTCTACCAAAGGCACCAAGAGTGGAGCTTTTGTCATGTACAACTGTGCCCGGCTTGCCACCCTCTTTGATGGCTATCAGCGGGGTGTAGAACAAGGTGAGCTACAGAGCCTGGTTTGGTCAGATTTTTCAGGGGCCGGAGCAATCAGGAGCTCTCTGTACTTACTGCAGAGTCCGCTGAACTTGACAGTGTTTTTGGAGTTGCCTTAAAACATCCTATTTCTCTGACTTATCTGGATGACCAAAGATGTTGACAGACTCCAGACAGCTTTCTCATTCTTAGGTTTGTATCCTGCTTTCCCTGATGTGTCTGAGCTGGACTTCTCTTTGCTTCGTGAAGAGGTGAGTGACCAGGATGAGGAGGGCTTGGGGTAGCTAGGAAAGTTTCTGTTTGCAGAACCTGATTCTGGATCCTGTGCTCCCTGTTCTTCAGAGAAGCACCCTCTGGCTGGGCCATAAGGCACTCATGGGAACAAAGTATGTGCAAAGCCACATAGGAACTTATGCAGAAGACAAAAACATGGGGCTTTTAGGTAAACCAGGCCTAGAAACGGTATTCCCACACTAGCAATCTGGTTGCCCTGACTAACGTTCAATCCATCAAATGTCAAGCCAAGCTTTCTGCTTGTTTGTCCTGGACCCCCAAGGGATGAGTTAGGTGGGTTTGGGCCAGATCAGCAAGGCTGGACGAGTTGATGACAACTCTAGCAAATGACAGAATTTATCTTTACAGGGTGAATGGCTTTTGCTTTTCAATGGCATCATCCCCTTTCCTGAGGTACTCAGCCAATCAGCACAGCTCCATGTCTCAAGCCCAGGAATCAGGATAACAGCCAACACAGAGGCGGTAATGGCATGGGGGGTAGTGCATGTCAGTGGTGGCAAATACTCTTGGACAGAGATGGGCAAACTTTTTAAAGAGGGGGCCTAAGGAAAGGAAATGCCCATCTGTCTGTTTCCAAGCAAGTCTTTCGAAGTTTCATTGTATTGTATCCTACTCATTGTATTTGTCAGATTAGGGATAATGTTGCAGGACAGCACAGAACATTTCAGGGGCGGCATCTGGCCCACAGGCCGTTGTTTGCCCATCGCTGCTCTTGGACATAAGATTGCTCTCTCAGAGCCAGCTTTGTCAGGAGACACAGATGCCACATACTGTCCCACTTCTGTGCCAAATTGTAGAAGGCCCTCAGGAAGATTAAATAGAAACATTTCTCCAGCTTTTCACAGACTGGCACAAGAGGTGACTGGTTTAGTTCTCCAGTGCTGTTTCTGGAAGGTAGGGGTTTAGCTTGGTGCCTAGCAAGTTATATACTGTGAGCATGAGCTCTTTTGACCTTGTGGCCAAGGAATTCCCTTTTTTTAGGAAAAAAACATTGACAAAAACCAATTTTCTCTCCTTCCTACACCTCCCACCCCTACTGGGGCAATCCTACATTGGTGTTGTCCCAAAAGTCCAGGGATTTCCTTTGCAGGGGAGGTGCAAAGTCAGCCTCCTGCCTTTACTACTTTATTTTTTCTTTTAAAACTCTACCTTCTCTTTGATCTAGTCTAAGGCAGAAGAGTGACAAGGGCTAAGCAATGAGGGTTAAGTGACTTGCCTGGGGTTACAGCTAAGAAGACTTGTCCAAAGTCAGATTTGAACCCTATCTCTGGGCCTGGCTTTCTATTTACTGAACCACCTAGCTGCCCCTTTGTCTTCACTTGTCATATTAAACCTCTATGCATGAGTCAGACTGAGGGATATTGACTTTTTTTCCCCAGGTGTGCAAGTTTTTGGTGCATCTGAGCATGGACTTCAGCTCCTACTATAACCGAGTGCACATCCTTGGGGTGAGTACATTCCTGACAGCCCCCAGGGCCAGGACAGCTGGAGAGGTTCACTAACCTTTTCTTGAGAAGGCTGCTCTCATGGGGATGAGAAAGAGAAGTACTGCCCTGGTCCTGATGGATTTAGAATGGCCTCCTTTCCCTGCAGGAACCACGACCTCATCTGTTTGGACAGATGTTTGCTCGCTTACAGCTCATGCGGGCTGTTCAAGAGGTTTTCCACAGCGCCCTGGCCACTCTGCATCTTCCCCCACTCAGCCAGATCTGAGGATACCGTTCTGTCCTCCAAGGACCTTCCAGGTGTCATTCACTGCCTACCTCCAAGGCACTGGAATCGACTGCCTTCATGGTCTCAGGGCATTGTTAGAAGGGTCAGCAAAGGCAGGTGCTTGACTGTGGAAACCTGCCTACATGTTTACTTGGTTAAAATATCTTATTGTGGACAAAACCACCCCCTACCAACATAGCCTTCCGTGCTTTCCAGCTGTGCCATTTCATTTGCTGGGCCCAGCTCTCAGCAGTTACTACTTGTCCCTACAACAGTTTAACATCTCTTTGATTTACTAACAAGGAGAAATCCTTCTAGTACTCTCAGAACCCAAAAAGCCCTGGACTGCTGGCAGAGGCTGGGAGCAAACTAACATTTCCCTCCAAAATAAAGTGTTTGTTGGTTATCAGGTGAACATCTTGGGTCTCTGCTCAGGAGGAACAACAGATGAGCTGGAACTTTAACCTTAATCCCTGAATCCATTCCCCACCTCCTGCCCCAGCTCATCAAGTACTGACGTGAGCATGGAGTGATAGGAGTAAGGAAACCCTCCACTCTTGCTCGAGTTACTTTGCCTCTATAGCTCTTCTGCTGTCCATTGGCAGAGTTTCCACCATGAGGCAACAGTTCAAACCTCAAAGTTTCAGGGTGGAATACAATTCAGTAAGCATTTATTAAGAAGCACACATGTACAAACCAGTGTTTTCAGTGCTGGAAGTACAAAATCAGAACGGTTTTTGTCCTCAAAGAGCTCAGGCTCTCTTGAGAGAACAGGATGGAAAAAGAACCTGGCATCAAGGATAAAAGGCAAGCTCCAAGTTTGTTCTCCTGGTGGAGTGTGTTTGTGTGTGTGGAGGGGAATACATGTCCAAGTTTCCCTTTCCTACTTAACAACCATCTCTCTCTTTTTAAAACCCTTGCCTTTTGTCTTAGAATTGATGAATTTTTATAGATTCGATGGTATTGAGTGGGAAAGGCTAGGCAATTGGGGTTAAGGGCCAAGGGCCACACAGCTAGGAAGTGCTGAGGTCATTTTGAACCCAGGTCTGACTGACTCCAGGCTTTGCTGTCTCTTTTGAGCCACCTAGCTGCTCCTTAACAACTACTTCTTAGGTCTGTGCCTTCAGAGTTTGCTGATTTAACAATTCATATTGTTTTCACCTACAGCCCATACCACCTTACTCAGTGTCTACCAAGGTTCCCTCCCGTTCTTGGTCCTTCATTTTCCCACTTGATTGTGCAATTAGTGCTTGTGGGATAAAGCTAAGAGGGCACCTTCCTAAATGGAAATTAACTGGGGGAAATGGGTACACATTCAGGAACTCTTCCATCTCCTCCTTTGCAATGGCTCTTCAGGAGAAACAGCAGGTAGAGGCTCACGGAAAACATCCAGGAGCCGTTATCCTCCCTTAGGTCATAGCCTAATGACCTAAGCTAATGCATCCACTACATCATCATCATCATCATCCTTGTGGCCCCTGAGTTTACTTGGAGCGTGTCAAAAGTTCTGACCCTTAGTACCTGGCCTCATGGCTCTTGTGATCTGGGTGTTCAGTTCCAGTGATATCATGGGTCATCCACCGTTTGGTGTGTGACTAAACAATCTCCTAGGGGTCGGGTAGCAGTGAATGGAGGATCAAAGCTATTTTCTCATGTGGAGGCAATACCCACTAATCCACTTGGCCCATGATGCTTGAATAATCAAGTCTGCCCTCAACAGAAAGGGCAGTGGAATGGGGCGCTCAGGCTGGTACCAGGGCTGTAGAGGGGGCAAATGAAGATGGAGCGTGAATACAGTATCTTCTTTTGGAAAGATAAACCTTCATCTCAGAGACAGTGGGTCCTGGGGAAGAAGTAATAAAACAAAGAAGACATATTTCAGAAAATAGTGCTCTAAGAACCGATTACTCATCTGGCCTCACCTGTTCTGAGGACACTTCTGTACCCGATATTGGCACATATAAAGTAAATAAATGCAAAACCCAATTGCTGCCCAACTTTTGATCTGCTGCTTTGGGACCAGAGCAGGTTTCCATGCTTTCACTGGAACTGCCTCACCCTCCTCTCCTCCCCCACAAATTCATCCTTTTTATTGCCAGAGTAATCTTTCTCATGCACTATATGTGCCACTTCCCTGCTCAAGAACCCCCAGTGGCTCCCCAATGTTTATCAGATTGCTGATTCTGCTATTCAAGGCCCTTTACAACCTAACTCCAATATACCTGTCCATACTTGCCTCATACTACTCTCCCCTTCAGAATTCCAATTAAAGTGGACTACATCTTTACCCATATTTTATTTTTTTAGAACCTTTTATCTTTTGCCTTAGAATTGATACAAGTCTCAGTTCCAAGGCAGAAGACTGACAATGGCTAAGCAACTGGGGTTAAGTGATTAGCCATGGTAGGTAGTGTCTCATGGCAGATTTGAAACCAGGTTTTCCTGACTGCAGGCCTGGTGCTCTATTGGCTGAGCCACCTAGCTGCCACCATTATTCATATTTTCAGATGACTTCCTACCACCTCCCTCATCACCAACTGAACTTTCTCTGATATTCAGGACACTCCACAAAGATTTTCCTACTTCTGGTGAAAGAAAGTCCCCCTTCCCCCAAACTTCTCACAGCACTTTGCCCAGATCTTTCCTCTTGTTTCATTTTCTCCTGTCTGCAGTGAATAGATCTTTCCCTAAAAAGCCCAGAAGCTCTTTCAGGAAAGAGCCTGTATTTTATCCATGTGTCCCAAATATCCACACATGGAGCCTGGTGCTTTACTGTTTGAATTCTTCAATGAATGAAGCTGAAATGAAAGTTTATGTGAAATACGTATGAAATGTGGAGCACTGGAACCCTAGGCCAAGTTTTGGGACCTGTGAAGAATTCCCAACTGACTTTTGCCTGGAAATGGGCATCCCCAAAAAAGGTGAGAACAGAGCCGAGATCATTAGCAAGGAGCATGCTGCTTTTTTCCCTTAAGGTTACTAAGAAGTTCATCTTAGTTGTTTTTACATGAGGCCTAGTGGGGATGCCACTCAGGCTGTCAATGAACAAGGATTTATCATGCACCTATGTATGCTGGCTGCAGTGCAAAGTGTGAGGGATAACTTGGAAATAAGGTTATATTCGAACAAGGGGAAACAAATAGATTTAAAAATAGACTGCATAGCAAAGTTAATAGATGTGCACAGAGTAGTTAAATAGAAAGCAGTTTGGGAGAGAGTACTTGTACCAGGAAGTGGGGTGGAAATCAGGAAAGGCTTCAAGCAGAGAGAATGACTAAGAGAAATGGAGGGAACAGAAGGTGGATGTGAGGAGGGGGTACATTTAGGCATGGGATACAGGTGGTGCAATGGATGAGTATAGGTCTATTTGTCAGGATCACAGGGCATACCCTGTGAGGGAGAATAATATCCAGTGAGGGTGGAAGTTTGGAGTCGGGTTGGGCAGGGATTTAAGAGCTAAACAGTTTTTATTTTATTCTAGAGAACCTGGGGCCTGTGAATCTGTTTAATATTTTGATAGCTATTTCCATATAATTCATTTTTTTGTAATCGTACTTATTTTGTGATTTTAGAAACATTCTGAGTACGAGTTCCTAACACAACAAAAAGTTAAGAATGCTTGGTTTTAGAGGAAATGGGAAGGCACTGGAGTTAGCAGAGTAGAGAAATCACATGGACAGACCTCTATATAAAGAAGCCATTACTTTGGCTTCAGTGTATGTACTAGAGTGGTGAAAGACCTAATGCAGCAAGACCAACAAACAAGTCATCTAGACAAGAGGTTTAGGTAAGGAAGGAAGCTGGTAGTTGTGTGAATGGAGAGAAAGGGTCCCGTATTTAGTGCCATACCTATCAAACTACCAAAAACATTTTTTACTACATTAGAAAAAACTATAACAAAGTTTATTTGGAAGAACAAAAGATCAAGAATATCAAGGGAAATAATGAAAAAAAAAACGTGAAGGAAGGTGGCTTAGCAGTAACAGATATTAAGCTATACTATAAAGCAGCAGTCATAAAACAATATGGTACTGGCTAAGAGATAGAAGGGAGGCTCAGTGGAATAGACTTGGGGTGAGTGATGTCAGCAAGACAGTCTATGATAAACCCAGAGTCCAACTTTTGGGACAAAAATCCACTATTTGACAAAAACTGCTGGGAAAATTGGAAAATAATATGGGAGAGATTAGATTTAGATCAACATCTCACACCTTACACCAAGATAAATTCAGAATGGGTGAAAGACTTGAATATAAAGAAGGAAACTATAAGTAAATTAGGTGAACACAGAATAGTATACTTGTCAGATCTCTGGGAAAGGAAAGATTTTAAAACCAAACAAGAGTTAGAGAAAATTACAAAATGTAAAATAAATAATTCTGATTATATTAAATTAAAAAGTTTTTGTACAAGGGAAAACAATGTAACCAAAATCAGAAGGGAAACAAGAAACTGGGAAAAAATCTTTATAACAAAAAATTCTGACAGAGGTCTAATTACTCAAATATACAAGGAGCTAAATCAATTGTATAAAAAAATCAAGCCATTCCCCAATTAATAAATGGGCAAGGGACATGAATAGGCAATTTTCAGATAAAGAAATCAAAAGTATCAATAAGCACATGAGAAAGTGTTCTAAATCTCTAATAATTAGAGAAATGCAAATCAAAACAACTCTGAGGTACCACCTCACACCTAGCAGATTGGCTAAAATGATAACGGGAGAGTAATGAATGCTGGAGGGGATGAGGCAATATTGGGACATTAATGCATTGCTGGTGGAGTTGTGAACTGATCCAACCATTCTGGAGGGCAATTTGGAACTATGCCCAAAGAACGATAAAAGAATGCCTGCCCTTTGATCCAGCCATAGCATTGCTGGGATTGTACCCCAAAGAGATCATAGATAAACAGACTTGCACAAAAATATTTATAGTTGCGCTCTTTGTGGTGGCAAAAAACTGGAAAAGGAATGGCTGAACAAATTGTGGTATATGCTGGTGATGGAATACTATTGTGCTCAAAGGAATAATAAACTGGAGGAATTCCATGTGAACTGGAAAGACCTCCAGGAATTGATGCAGAGTGAAAGAAGCAGAGCCAGAAGAACATTGTACACAGAGACTGATATATTATGGCAAAATCGAATGTAATGGACTTGTGTACTAGCAGCAATGCAATGACCCAAGACAATTTGGAGAGATTTATGGAAAGGAACGCTACCCACATTCAGAGGAAGAACTGCAGGAGTAAAAACAGAAGAAAAACAACTGCGTGGACACTTGGGTTGATGAGAACATGAACACCCATGTAACTATCAATAATGTGTAAATAAGTCTTGACTGACCACACCAGTGGAAATGTGAATTAGCTACGGAGGGGAGAGGGGGTGAGTTGGGGGATGGGGGTAAAGGGTAAAGTAAAAACATGACTTATGTAACCATGGAAATTTTTTCTAAAAATAAAAATTAAAAAAAAAAAAAAAAAAAAAAGAAAAAGCTGTATTAAATGAAGGAGGGTGGGAAAGCAAGTAAGGAGATTACAATGCAAAATGAAAATTGGGGAAAGGCAAGTAATATGGTGCCCAAAGATATAGGAGAGATGGTAGGACAGTGACCCAAGCAAGGAGAAAATCCATAGCTTCTGATGTCAAATGCCGGATGGGATTAGCCCGGATCAATGGCAATAATAGAGGGGCAATCCGACTCCTAAATATCCTTTATTTCCAGTGGAGAAAAGTTTGGACTTGGAGCCAGGAGAAACTTGGGTTCACATCTCAGCTCTGACAGTTCAGGCAAGTCACTTCAGCTTTTTAACTTGTTTCCTCATCTGCACAGTAAGAAAAGTGCTCTTTGGACTCCTGCTTTGTAAATCTTAAATTGATTCAGAAATGTGAACCTCTCTAGAGAACCATTTTGTGATACAGGAAATTTCCCAAACCTACCCAGAGCCTGTTTATATATCAAAGAAGGCATCTCAAAAA
The DNA here is from genome assembly GCF_016433145.1 of Gracilinanus agilis. NCBI lineage: Eukaryota > Metazoa > Chordata > Mammalia > Didelphimorphia > Didelphidae > Gracilinanus > Gracilinanus agilis. Next base: position 92,332,040 of record NC_058130.1, read on the forward strand.
CAAATTCCGGAATTTTAATCCATACCATATAAAGCACCTTCATGTCCTCCAGAAATTCTTCAGCACCCTTTGCCCAGGAGGCTGCCCTCTCTCTGATGGGAGAGAGCCAACCGTTAGAGATCCTCCCAGATCCTCCACATTACTGTTTACTGACTGATGACCCAGAAGACCCAGAATCAGAGGAATGCATTTGTTCACTGCACTGTCTGTCTGTCTAGACTGGAGGTCTCAGTCTTGCTGCCATGCAGGAGGATATAGCTTGCTATAGCCTCTCAGATCCACTCCTCCTTACCTTATGTTCCAACCTCCTCCAAGTCCTTTGTTCTCTCCATGAAATAAGGTTCTCAGGTGGCAGGCTCACTTTTAGTTTCTTTATTCCTTCACTGAGCAGGGTCAGGTATTTGACAAGTTGCCTGGGGTAGGGACAGAACCAGAACTAGTATTGCCGGCGACATCTCCCTGCAGTCCAGCCCTAGACTGGATTTCCTGGCTGTTTCCAGAGTACTGCTCACTCTGTCCAAAGGATGATTTCCAAGCCCTGTCCAGAGAGGGCACAGAGAAAGCTTTTGCCTGGCTCACTGGCCCAGCAGTCAATGTCAGACACATCTGCCACATGGCACACTCTGCTGCTCACAAAAGCTAGGCCAGAAGGCCCCAAGCTCCAAAACGTCAGGCGCTGGTCGACGGAGGCAGAGACCAAGAGGTCTGGCCTCAGGAGCCTCAGTCCTGTCACGTGGGCGGCATGAGCAGAAACCACAGAAAACTTCTGCATCGCATGCAAGCAGCTCTTTGGGGTGAGCTCTCGGGGCTCTTGTGAAGAGCCTTGTGGAAGGAGGGGCATTTCCACAGCAACCAGGCAGACGTGGATGGAGCCATCATCACTGCCGCTGGCCACAAGATACTGCCCTGCACGAATCTCTCTGATGTGGAGACTGTTCACCCCACAGCTGTGTGCTTGGATGGTCAGAGAGGGACGTCCAAGATCTAGAGAAAGCAAAAACCCTATCAAAGATAAAGGAATCTAATAAAAGGAATGAGTTACTAAAAAAGACTAATGACTATTCGGAAGGAAAGGAGAACCCCGGGACTGAGAAAGTCGTGAGTGAGGGAAACAGAGCAACGCTTACCACAGGGGAGCTGGGTTCTTCCTGGTGATTTCATGACCCCAAGGCCACGGTCCAAGGTAGCAGTGATGTCCCACAATGCAATGCTTCCGTCTGTGGCCGCACTACACAGGACTACACTTCTGTGAAGGGGGAAGCATTTTCAGATGCTGCTGGACAAAAGGGGTCCAGCTGCCTCACGAGACACTTTCCAGGGCATCAAGAAGAGAATTCCACCCTCTCGCCCATTATTTTTAGCAAGATTTTCATGAAACTCGTTTCATGAGCTGGTGGTGAGGAAATCTAATTGGAGTGGGGTTACTGCTGGTTTTCTCGTTTGGCCCAACCTGCTACCCTAATAGGAAACAGAATACAGGCTCAAGTTTTCAAACTTGGCTGTCAGGGGTATCGGGGCTACTGAGAACAGGGAATAACTGGCTCAACGAGCTGACTGAACTCCAGACACATGCACACATTTGCGGACCACAGCCTCCAGCGTGTACGCCTCCTCCTTCCTCTCCCATCCCTGTATCTTTCTCAAGCCTGTCAGCATCTTTGCTGGCTAATGACAGCTCTGTGTGATTAAGAGACTTCTTTGGTTGTTCAGGCCAAATGCTCAGAATGGTATAAGGGACAGAATCTTGAAACAGTCTCCTACAGAGGCCCAAGGCTTGACTCACCTTGTTCTAGTCCCTGCCTCATATGTAAATGTCTGGACCTTCAGGACACAGCGTTGATGGTAAAAGGATTCTGCTAAGAGCTGTAGTTTCCGAGCCAATTCATCCACCAGAAAGAGCCTTGAAGAAAACAACAGGACGAAATCAAGACTACACAGTTATCTCTCGATGGGACTGTGACAATGAAGTTTATGCCCAAATGATTTCTGATCTGGAATTTGCTGTGCAAATATGTGCATCTTCTCACTTTTGAGGGATGTGATGAATACTGAGATTCTGACATTATGTAACCACAGGCAGTTCATTTAGCCTTACCAAGCCTTGTTTTCCTCTTCTGGGAAATGGAAATAACACCTACCACAGATGCCTGCCATGGCTGGTGAAGGATCAAATGAAAATACAATATGTAAAATGCTTTGGACACTTTAAGAGCTACATAAGTGTTACTATCATGATTAGCTTTGTTCTCTCTTCCTCTCCGGTTTTGTTTGATATAATGCAATACTGTAATACATTATTCCTATTTGGCACTGTGGGGAAACTGGCCCAGTATTATAAATCTGCATTTCTAAATGATAATGTACATGCAGATAAGTGAGAACTTCCTAATTACATTTTCTGGACTATAGTCTCATTCGAAAGTAAGTGAAAAAAGTGTGAAAGGCCTGTCATTTATGTGACCTCTCCTACAAGTTTCTCTAGCAGAGAAGTATTCTTTCCCTGTCCTGTCCCTATCTCCATCTCCCTCTGAAGCTTCTTTAATGTTCCCCCCCACACCCAGAACCAGCAACACCATGGGAAGTGGTCCCTAAAACAGAATGTGCTACTCACTTCACAGATCCATCACTACAGGCTGCAGCCAGGACAAGGCTGAGCCCAGATTGCTGAGGACTGGTCACCACAACAATGGACATGTACCTGAGGTCAGAGACAAAACTATTAATGCCAGTGAAGGAATAATCACTACCCAATGGGCTCTTAGGAACTAAGGCTATTCAATTCCTCTCTAGTTAGAGTTATATAACTTAGATATAGCGATAGCTTTAGCATGACTCAGTAGAGACACATTAGCCATATGGCAACTGCTCAAAAAGACTTTTGTTAAATGTTAGATTTTTTTCCCTATTCAAATTTATCTCAACCCCTTAACAGGACAGAAACATCTCTAAAAGGAGAGACTGTCCCCTCATGAGATCAGGAGTTCCCAAATTGGGAAGCCTGGGGATACACTTGGCTCATCCCTGTCCACTTCATGCTCCCAACCAATTGCTATATCCTATTGATTCTCTATCCATCCTTTCTCCTTTCCCTTTCCCTCACTGCTACCATCCTAGCTCATTTCCTGAAATCTCACGCATGCATTCTTTTAAGACATTTGTACCGATTTTTCTGTTTACATTAGTCTTAATTTTCAAACAGCCCCTTTTATTCTCCCAGAAGCAGAGAAATCATCCTTGTAGCATGGGGTGGGGGGGTGGGGGTGGGAAAGATAAGTCTTTGCCCCTCCACCTAGAATATCTCCTCCATGAAGTTTTTCCCACGCTCTCCCTCCTCTGAGCCCCCAGACCAGTCTATACAACATTAATGGCAATTACTACATTCCACTTTGTACTAGAATTAACTGTCTCTATATTTTCTCCTCAACCAGGACCAGATATTTTGTTATCTCCCAAAGAACGTAGGCCAGGGCTATGCATCAGTAGGTGTGATAATTATTTGCTGAATGAAAAGAAGAACTCATTAGACCAGGGCTTCTAAGAGTTGGCCCTCTCTAACTCTAGGGGCCACACTTTCTCAAGCTCCCCAAATGACTCCCCAAGGTGATATAGTTTACAAAGGTTACCTGGTTTCAGGGTCCATCTTAATAAGCTTGTGCTTGTTCCTCTGGCGGTCCCAGTGCTCATCTAACCGGTGGGAAATCAGATGAGTAACCTGGCAAGTAAGCCCTGCCGGGGTGGTGGGGTCTGGCGTGACCAGGAGTCGATAGCACTGCATCTCAGCCCTGCTGCCAGCGGAGAACAGGAGGGTTCTGAGGTTTGCCTCTGGTTCTCCACCGTTAGTGTTCGCCTCCCACAGTGCCAGGGTCCGAACATTAGAAATGTGGTTATTGATAGTGGCAAGCAAAAAGACTGTGGAGGAAGCAGCCACAAAAGCCAGGATGTTCACTGTTGTGTCTTCACTACTCGTGACCAGGATGTCAGTGATGGTGTTCCCCTCCTGAGACTTCACACTTCCAACATACCTCACACAAGTGAGCTCTCGGCCATGCAGGGACTCCTTTAGGACTGCTTGGCAGCTGCTGCCTCCCTCCTGGGCCTGATACACCATGACATCCCCAGCCTTGATATAGGCAAAGACCATGGTGGCTGGAGTGCTGGTGTAACCCCAAGAACGGTGGCCTCCACCACAGGGCACTACGTGAAGCTTCTCATGGGTCCTTGGGCTCCAGACAACAAAGTCAGTAGAATGGAAGCCAAGGACAAGCAGGTTTCCATCAGGGGCAAAGCTGAGCCCAGCCACCCAGTCCATGCCTTTGCAGGGCTTCTGTTTCCACAGTGGCTGGAGCCGCTGACCCAGCACACTGAGCTGTTGGAAGGAGCCATCCCTGCCTGTACTATAGACGTAGCCCTTGTGGTAGGTCACTGAGGTAACACCTTGTTTCCCATGAATCCCATACAGAAGGTCAACAGGGGCTCCCTCCCCAGGGGAGAGAGAATGATCGGATCCATGGTCAGACTCGTCCCCATCCGTACTGCTGCCTCTCTCCCTTTCTCCTCTCTCTTCCCTGCCTGGTTTGACAGTGGCTGCTCCACAAAAAAACAATAGGAGAGAGCCCCTGCGGTCACCACACACAAAGAAGTCCCCTTGGGGTAAGAAGGTGAGGCAGGTGTGCCACCTTTGTTTGCAGAGGGGCAGAACATAGCGCCGGCGCTCAACCACCTTGTCTACCCTTCCCAAAGGGCAGAAGGAGACATCTAGCCATGACAAGACCCCATCTGGGCCAGACAAAAAAAGGGCACAACACGAATCATGCCTTAATGGATCCTGGGGCTGGCGTGTGACCCAGCTCAGTCCATGGACCTTCCCCTTATAAATCTTCAGTTCCTTTGCCTCTTGTGGGTAGTGGAGGGGAAATATTTTAATGTGACCCTCCAAGTTCCCCAGTGCACATATCACACTGCCACCAGGCAGCTGAACTGCATCCAGCAAATTGTAGGACTGGTAATTGATATCATCCAGGATGAACTTCCACTGTTTAATTGTCAAGTCATATAGATAAACAGCTCCAATGTCAGTCATCACAAGAAGCCATGAGCTACTGACTAAAGTTAAAGCTTTTGGAGATCCCTTCTTTGTAAAAGAGCTGAAACTGAGTGGCAAGAGACTGTTGCCCAGAAGCCCGTTCCCTAGAAGGGGCCAAAGTCTAATGCCTGAATCGGCCCCCCCTGTGACCAGCCAGGCTTGTGTCCGGTGCACAGCCACAGCCCTGATGCTACGACCTTTGTGTCCTTTAAAGGTCTGGACTATTTCACCAATGTAATTCCATACAATGCAAGCTGAATCCTCACCAATGCTAACGATATAACTGTCCAGGAGCTGGATGGACCATACCCTGGACTGGTGACCGTAACACACTAGGATACATTGAACTAAGCTGAGAGGGGCCCTCAGGTCCCCCACTCTCCAGACCCGAATGCTCCGGTCATCAGAGGCCGAGGCTAAAAGGCCTTTACTCTCCAGGTAGCAGATACTGAAGATGACTCCATCATGCCCATTTATCCTTCTTTCTACTTTGACTCTTCTTTCCTCACCAGTGAAATCAGCTGGGTGCCAAATCACAAGCTGGTTAAAGACGGTGCCGGCAACCAGCACCAGCTCCTGCCAGTCCTTCCCCACCAAGCAAGCAGAATAGATAATACATGTCTCTTCACAGTGTACCTCCTGCAAGGTCTGCTGATGGATGTGGTCATACAGGACCACTGAGTTGTGTCCCAGGGCTAGGGCCAAGGCAAGAGTGGCTTTTCCAGGGCCCTGGACCCAGTGAAGATCCCAGATCCAGTCATGAAGTTCACAAAGCTGGGACATCCACGTCAGACTCACTGCCTTCTCTCCCCAGCTCAATGTCAGGACACGGAGGCCTTTGCTTCCAAAGACAGCCACGGTTGTCTCTGATGCCTTTGTAGAGGATGGGCTCGGAAGTTCCCTGATGCCATGGATGTAATAATGACTGAGAACACTTGGCACAAACTTGGTCACTACAAGCTGCCCTCCAGATTCCAAGCAATAGATTAGTAGGTTAGGCCCTTCACCTAGATTGCAAAATAGTATAATAAAACCAAGATTACCATCACGTATATTCAGAGGAAGATGAATCCCTATTAATGTGACCTTAGAAGAAATGTGGAGCTCATAAAACCCTATTCTAGAATTGTACATTCAGAGGCAGAAGGGATGTCAGATCTTCAATCTCCTCATTTTGTGGAAGTCCAGAGCGTTTAACTGATCAAGGTCATAAAGGAGTAGCAAGTGACCTGAGGTTTTTTGTTGTTGTTCTTTTTAATGAACTTTCCTTTTATTATTTTTTTTACTAACATATATGAATAACTTTTTAACAAATGCTTTCTGACCTTTTGCAATCCAGATTTTCTCCCTCCCTCCTCCTCCCCTCTCCCCAGGCAGCAATCTGATACAGGCTATTCTAGTGTTGTCATGTAATACACACTTCCCCTCTCCTCATGTTGTGTTGTGAAAGACATATATCACACATATAAGAAAAAACTCATGAAGGAAGAAATAAGGCAAGAAATGGCATGGTTTGGTCTGCTTCATACTCTGACAGTTCCTTCTATGGCTGTGGATAGCACTTTTCATCATCAGACCCTTGGGGTTATCTTGGATCCTTGTATTGCTGATAATTAATCCTTCACAGTTGATCATCATCATATTTCCATTACTGTATACCAGTGATTCCCAAAGTGGGCGCTATTGCCCCCTGGTGGGTGCTGCAGCAATCCAAGAGGACGGTGATGGCCACAGGTGCATTTATCTTTCCTATGAACTATTAAAATTTTTTAAAATTAAAATTTATTAAAATTTTTTAAAAAATTAATTTCCAAGGGGCTAAGTAATATTTTTTCTGGAAAGGGGGCGGTGGGCCAAAAAAGTTTGGGAACTGCTGCTGTATACCATATTCTCCTGGTTCTGCTTACTTCACCTTGTATCAGTTCATAGAAGTCTTTCCAAGTTTTTCTGAAATAATCCTATTCATTTTTTATGACACAATATTATTCCATTACAAGCACATACCATAACTCATTCAGCCATTGCCCAATTGATGAATATCTCTTTAGTTTCCAAGTCTTTGCTTCTATAGAGAGTTGCTCTATTTTTGTACACACAGGTGCTTTTCTTTTCTGTATGATCTCTTTGGGATATAAACCTAGTAGTGGTATTGCTGGACCAAAGGGTCTGCAGTCTTGTAACCTTTTGGGCACAGCTCCAAATTGCTCTCCAGAATGGTTGTATTAATTCATATTTCCACCAATAGTCTATCAGTGTTCCAATTTTCCCAAATCATCTCCAGCATTTATCTTTTTCTTTTTTGTCATATTAGCCAATCCAATAGGTGTGAAGTGATATCTCACAGTGGTTTTAAATTTGCATTCCTCTAATCAATAGTGATTTTGAACTTTTTTTCATGACTGTATATTTTTGATTTCTTCATCTGAGAACTGACTGCTCATGTCCTTTGAACATTTATCAATTGAGAAATGACTTGTATTCTTAGATATGTGCCTCAGTTCTCTATATATTTGAGAAATGAGCCTTTTTCAGAAATACTTGCTATAAAAATTTGTTTCCCTTCCAATCTTGGCTGCATTGGTTTTGTTTGTACAAAACCTTTTTTAATTTAACAAAAATTATCCATTTTACTTCTTGTAATGTTTTCTATGTTTTATTTGGTCATAAATTCTCTTATGGGTCTGACAGGTAAACTATTCTGTGCTCCCTTAATTTGTTGATGGTATCACCCTTTATTTCAAGATCATTTTTCTATTTTATCTTGGTATATGGTGTGAGATGTTGGTCTGTGCCCAGTTTCTCCCATTCTATTTTCCTAGCAATTTTTTTTCCCCAGCAATTTTTGTGAAATGATGAATTCTTCTCCCAAAAGCTTGCATCTTTGGGTTTACTCAATACTAAGTTACTATGATCATTTACTAGTGTGTATTGATTACATAATCTACTCCACTGGTCTACCATTCTGTATCTTGGCCAGTACCTGAATATTTTGATGATTATTGCTTTATAGCACAGTTTGAGATCTGGTATGGTTAGTCCTCTCTCCTTCACATTTTTTTCTTTATTAAATCCCCTGATATTATTGACCTTTTTGTTCTTCCAGATGAATTATTATTTTTCTAGCTCTATGAAATAGTTTTTAGGAAATTTGATTGGTATGGTACTGAATAGGTAAATTCATTTATGCAGAATTGCCATTTTTATTATATTGGCTCTGCCTATCCACGAGCAATTAATATTTTTCCAACTGTTTAGGTCTGACTTTCTATGTATGTAATGTGTTTTGTAACTGTGGTCATATAGTTATTGAGTTTGTTTTAGCAGATATACTTCTGGGTATTTTATATTATCTTCAATTATTTTGAATAGAATTTCTCTTTCTAGCTCTAGCTGCTGGACTTTGTTGGGGGTATATAGAAATGCTAATGATTTAGGAATGTTTATTTTATATTCTGCAACTTTGCTAAAGATGTTAGCTGTTTCAATTAGTTTTTTACTTGACTGGAATTTTTTTCAAGTATACTGCAAAGTATCTTTTTTTTTTAAAGTATCTGCAAAGACTACTAATTTTGTTTCTTCATTGCCTATTCTATTTCCTTTGATTTCTTTTTCTTCTAATTGCTAGAGGAAGCATTTCCAGCACAATCTTGAATAACAATGGTGATAATGGGCACCTTTTTTGCTTTGCCCCAGTCCTTACTGGGAAAACTTCCAATTTATCTCCATTAGAGATGATACTTGCTAATGAGAGATATCATTTATAATTTTAAGGAAAGTTCCATTTATTCCAGTGTTCTTGAATGTTTTTGTAGCTTTTTCTGCATCTACTGATATATGACCATATGGTTTCTGTTGCTTTTATTTCTGATATGGTCAATTATGCTAATAGTTTTCTTAATATTGAACCATTCCTGCATTCCTGGTATAAAACCCTCCTGATCATGGTATATGATCCATGTAATATATTGCTATAATCCCCTTGCAAAGATTTTTGCATGGGTATTAATCAAGAAGATTACTCTATAGTTTTCTTTTTCTTTTTCAGGTTTAGGTACCAGCACCATATTTGTATCATATAAGGAATTTGGTAGAATTGCCAACCTGAGATTTTAAAACTAGGTCTTCTGACTCCAAATCCACTATTCACCAAGACAACATAACTGTTTTTAATAATAATAGCTAACAATGGCATAGCACCTACTGTGATGGTGCTAAGTCTTTTACAAATATTATTTCACTTGTTGTTTTTTTTTTAAACCCTTACTTTCCATCTTGGAGTCAATACTGTGTATTGGCTCCAAGGTAGAAGAGTGGCAAGGGTAGGCAATGGGGGTCAAGTGACTTGCCCAGGGTCACATGGCTGGGAAGTATCTGAGGCCATATTTGAACCCAGGACCTTCTGTCTCTAGGCCTGGCTCTCAACCCACTGAGCTACCCAGCTGCCCCCTATTATTTCATTTGTGTCCTCACAACAAACCTGGGAGGTAGGTACTATTATTATCCCCATTTTGCAGATAAGAAAATTGGAGCAAACATCAAATGACTGGCCCAGGGTTACGCAGCTAGTAACTATCTGAGGCTATATTTGAACCCAGGTTTACCTTGCTTTGTTTGCTTTATTAACATCTTATGTTTATATAAAAATTTTAATATTTTGTATCAACTAGCCCAATTTAGCATCATGAATGCCCTAATCACCTGCCATATAGAGTAGTTATTATTACTAGCAGACTTTACTGATCAAGAACTATAACTGTATCACAGAGAAGTAAAGTAACCTAAAGTTACATAGTGAGCTAGCCAGTATTAGAGCTCAATTTCCTTCCTATCAATTTTAGATTCTTTTCACAAAGATTATAAAACTTAATAGTAAAAAGTGTTAAATAACCAATTAAAATGTGTGCCTATTTACACTTAATTTGAATCTCAGATTCTTCATCAGTAAAATGATGACAATGTCCAGTGCTTAGCCACATGGTTTTGAAGATCAAATGAGATAATATATGTAATACTTTGCAAACCTCAAAATGCTATATATTCAGTTATCATCATTAAAATCTGTTATTTTCCTTCAGGTTTCTTTGTTTTTCCCATTCATTTTATTTTCTTTCTGTATCATTTTAATTAGTATGTACTAATTCTGGTTTTGCTGGTCCCCCCACCCCATCCTACCCAACTAAACTGTATGATTTTTCCTTATATTAGTAGATGATTAACAAATTGTGTTTCATCATTTGTCAATTATCTGTTAATATCCTTTGGTCATTTATCTCTTGGAGACTAGGAGTTAACCTTTTTTAAGTGCCTTATACATTTTAATTTTTCATGTCCTATGTCCAATACTTGAATAGATCTATAACCCCAATGATGTGGCAGTCCCCTTTTAATGACACAGATGACAAGCCCTCCACATTTTCTCTATTCATGTGACTTTTGTCCACAAATTTTATTATCCCACATGATGGGGCCTTTTTCTCTTTCCCCCTCTTAAACACTGTGTGAGTGCCAGTACATTGCAAGTTACTCTTGATCTTTCTACACCACCAGTCTACCTGTTTTTTTCAGTCAAGAACTACTTGGCTACATTTGATATCCCTTCTTGCATGCAAGTGACTGTTGGTAATTTGACAGTCTATTTAAGTTCAATAGACAGCTATGATCATTTTTGTGATTCTTTAGAAATCATGGTATTCCATGACTCACACAAAAGGTCACTAAAATAATACTGATGATTAAAAGATGATTTTTTTTTGTTTCTAGGGCTGGGCTTATTAAAATTGAGGCAGAATTTTCTGAATGTAATACAGTTGGCTCCCCCCCCCCCTTTAGTTCTCAGCTGGGCTTCATGTCTGGGGTATCTAACATATTTATATTGTTAGATAAACTCAAGGAGATGTCCATCCCAACTCTAGGTTGTATTTAGTTTTCTATTGACATATTCTTCCCCTGCTTCCCCCCTTAAGAACAGGGCTATTTTGTTTTTGCATCCTGAATGCTTCACATATAAAAGGAGCTTAATGTTTGTTGAATGAAACTTCATTATCATGGCCACCAATATAAGAGCATTGCATCATGGAGTGGATGCATGGATGTAGCCAAAAAGCAGGGTCAAATGTTACCCTGAAACTTACTAGCTGGGTGACCTCAGGTCTCTGAGGCCATTTATGATCTTCTGCCTGGATAAAAAAGGCATTCTTCACCGACTCCATTTTTTAAATGACAGGGCAATTGAGAGAAAAAGGAATTCTGACTGTCAATCTTATTTAGGAGGCACTAGTGTTCAGGGGCTTAATTCAATTAGTATGATGTCATTTGTAAACAGGCAAATTTGGAGGCCTTCAGGATCCATAAAGAATGACTATTCCCTATGAACTCTGTGCCAGCCATTCTTCAAGGTGGAGATAAACCCCACTGGGCAGCATGTGTGTCTTATCCCTTGATTATCTTAATAATCAGAGAATATCACTAAACAAAGTTACCTCTCCAGCTGAACTAATCAGGACTCTTATATGACAATGACACAATCTTAAAGACATGTAAAACAACTTGTTAGAAGAAAATCTTCATACTTTTGACATGTCCATAATTTTCATAAAGAATTTATAAAGATGATAAAATAGGCAGATGGGTCAGTAGTTACAATCCTTTCTTTTTTCCTATTCTTTTGGTATTTCCCCCTTTTTCAACTATCTTGAGAATTGACATCCTCACTGACATATGTTGCTTTCAGCACTGCCTTCCTCTGATCCAGTAGCTCTCCCACCTTCTGAATAATCTTCTGTAGAGCCACTTCTACTCACTCACTTGGCACATGGGGCACTGAGATATTAAGAGTATAAATATGAAGGTTTCATCATCCCTGAAGAAAATAGTTTGCTATAGAAATGTTAACAGATTTTTGCTTTTGTGTTCTGACACTTTTCACCTTTAAACCATTTGAGGATGATTTGGCTAAACTGAGTTTTACATTAGTTTTCTGCAAACTTATTTTCTCTTATACTGGTTTCTGCTGTCTTATTGGGAAATATTATTACTAACACTCCACTAACATCCTTTATATAATTTGTAAAATTACATAATTTATATGATATTTTCTCAATGTTTCTAGTTATGTAGAAATTATATTACTAAGCAATTTGTTTTATTTCTACTAATCCTACTAATCTAATAATGAAAAAGCTATGTCTCATCTTCATTAATTATATTTTCCCACCCTTTTTAGTTTATGTTTGTCATTCAGCTAGAAAATTCACTGCAGTATGAAATAATTAATATTTATATAGCACTTTAAAGCTTACAAAGCTTTTAAAATACATTACCTCATTTCCCAACAGTCTTGATATAAGTACTGCATGAAAAAAGTCTAAATTTATTTCCCACCACACCGCTAATCACTTTTCTTAAGTACATTTATTAACTAATAAGTCCTTCCCCTAAAATTTATTTCCTAAAGGTTTATCAAACAGAAACCTTTTCTCCCTTTGACATTTCCACTACACAAATTTATCAGCCAATCCAGACCCTACTAGCTATCATCTAGAGCAGGGGTCGGCAACATATGGCTCTTTCTGCAGGAGCCATAAAGTCAATTTTTTTTAGGCCCTGTTACAGGAGCCGCACTGTGAGCACTGTACAGCTCTCACGAAATTACATTTTAAAAAATGTGGCGTTTATGGCTCTCATGGCCAAAAAGGTTGCCGACCCCTGATCTAGACACTCCCTAAGACAGTTTCCTTTCTTTCCTAAGAAGTTTAGTGCCTCAGGCAGCTAGATGGCTCAGTGGAACCAGGCCCAAACGTGGGAGGTCTTGGGTTCAAATCTGAATTCTAGATTTGCGTGACCCTTGACAAGTCATTTGACCCCCATTGCCTAGCCCTTACCATTCTTCTGCCTTGGAACCAATACACAATACTGATTCTAAGACAGAAGGTAAGGATTAAAAAAAAAAAAGTTTAGTGCCCAACTCACAACTCTTTCCTCTCCATTTCTTGCCTAAAGGATATCTACAAATACTGATACCCTCAAATACTCTAACTTGCCAGTTCCTTAATTTATTCTATTCCAATGATCTATTCCTCCTCTCCACACCAGTTATACACCAAGATAATTACATCTTTGACCTTTCCATCACACAAGTGTTCTACTAACATGTTCGTGCACTCTGAAATTCCTTTATCTAATCATAACCTTTTATCATTCCACCTTTCCCTATGCCTTAACTCCTATTCTTGTTCTTTGTCCTTTTTGTGACCTCCATTCCCTTCACTCCTTGGTTCTTCCCTAGGCTACTGTCCTTGCCCTGACTATACTCTCATCCCTTCCCTACTTCAACCAATTAACAAACCAACCTAATTCTATGCTTTCCTCCAACTACTGATTCCTTTGCCTTCTTGTTCAAAGCTTATGCCTTGCCAAGTCCCAGTCTTGGATTACTTCCACCATTTGCATCCTTCATTCTTCTTCATGTGCTCCTGTAAAGAGCTGAAGAAGATCACAAAATTGTGCTGACAAAGCCCACTATAAATTTTTTTCTGAACTTAATGGTGTTATAGGTGGTTACAACAGGTCCCTCCTGACAACAACAAGGGAAATATTCCTTAATTAATTCAATAACCCACTCTCCATAGTTGCTATTCCAAATCTTCTCATTTCTCCAAGGACTTCACCTCATAGTTTACCATCACTCTCAAAAAAAAAAGAGAGAACATTCACAAAAAAGGTTTCCTATCTCCCATCTCTCAGACATCACCTTGCCATTTTTTCCAACCTCAGGTGAAGAGGTGGCATTTCTTATTGCCAAGACAAACCCCTCTACATAAATCTATGAATACATTCCCTCCCTATGAATTGTCACCACTATCATCCCCAGTTCTTCTCTTCAAGTGTTTTATCTATGGACCTTTTTATGCTACTTATAAATATGACCAAACCTCAACCAAAAATACTTGATCCAATCATCACCTCTTCTTTTATTTAACATACTTCTTTATAATGGCTAAACTTGAGAAAGGATTGAACCTTCTTTAATTGGCTTTTGACATGATTCAACTGAAACTGCCTTTTCTAGTTACCAATGATCTCTTGATTATCAAATTTAAAGACCTTTTCTTGGCTGCCAACTTGATTCTTCTATGTTACCTCTCAATCAACCAACAAGCATTTATTAAGCACCTACCGTATGCTAGGCACTATACTAAGTACTGGGGATAAAAAAAGAGGCAAAAGACAGCCCCTGCCCTCTCAGAGCTTACAATCTAACAGCTTCTCTGCTCAATGAGCTCCAATGCTCCCCTAATTACCATCAGGATTAGTTTATAAAGTCCTCCAAATGGCATTTAAAATCCCTTAAGACATTGCTGGTGGAGTTGTGAATTGATCCAACCATTCTGGATGGCAATTTGGAACTATGCCCAAAGGGTGCTAAAAGACTATCTGCCTTTTGATCCAGCCATACCACTGCTGGGTTTGTACCCCAAAGAGATCATAGGGAAAAAGACATTTACAAAAATATTTATAGCAGAACTCTTTGTACTGGCAAAAAACTGGAAAACAAGGGTATGTCCTTCAATTGGAGAATGGCTGAACAAATTGTGGTATCTGTTGGTGATGGAATACTATTGTGCTCAAAGGAATAATGAACTGGAGGAATTCCATGTGAACTGAAAAGACCTCCAGGGATTGATGCAGAGTGAAAGGAGCAGAGCCAGAAGAACACTGTACACAGAGACTGATACACTGTGGTAAAATTGAATGTAATCAACTTCTGTACTAGCAGCAATGCAATGACCCAGGATAATTCTGAGGGACTTATAAGAAGAACGCTATCCACATCCAGAGGAAGAACTGTGGGAGTAGAGACACAGAAGAAAAACAACTGCCTGATCACATGGGATGATGGGAGATATGACTGGGGAATGTAGATTCTAAGTGACCAACCCTAGTGCAAATATCAATAATATGGAAATAGGTCTTAGATCAGTGACACATGTAAAACCCAATGGAAATGTGCATTGGTGGGGGAGGGGGGAAGGGTGGTTTTAGGGGGAGGAGAGAAAGAACATGAATCATGTAACCATGGAAAAATTTTCTGGGGAAAAAAAATAAATAAAAAAAATAAAAACCGACGAATAAATAAATAAATAAAATTCCCTAGAACTTGGACCATTCTTACTTTCCCATTCTTTTTGCCCTTTATATCCCCTTCTACATACCTGGCTACACTGGCCTACTTATAGTTTTTTGAATATGCCACACTGATCTCTGTTCACACCGGCTTTCTCCCAGGCTTGAAAAGTTCTTGCCCTCTTTCCTCTGCCTTAGTTTCCCTGGCTTCCTTTACGTGTCAGCTTAAATTTCACCTTCTGCAGGTAGGACCTTTCCCAGTCTCCTTAGCTCCTTAAGGGAGACTGTTTATCTTATATGTACCAAGTTATTTACCTATTGTTTCTTCCTTTATAATGTATACTCCTTGAAGACAATTACTATTTTTTGCCTTTCTTTGCAACTCCAGCGTTTGGTAAGATGCCTGGCACACAGCAAGTGCTCAAAAAATGTTTGGTGACTAACTGTATTTGGTTGGTCTGGTATCTTAATTTTGTTCCACTAATCTATTTTTGTGTGTGCATAAACAACCACGCAGTTGCTAGAGGCCAGTTATCCATGGGCCTGGTAGTTACTAAATCATGGAGCCATGGATATGCTGATAGTCTAATATTTCTGGAGCTAAGAACATAAGAGATGCCTAGTTACCCTAGTGTGGTATAAAGTACTGAAGTAGCAAGGTGGCCCGAGATAGCTAACTTCTTTGACTGTGTTGGTCACTTAGGCCTGTAGTTATAAAACTCTAAACCTGTGAGCAGAGGGGTTTTTTTTGGCATAGGGACTACTGAAAAAGCTGGATAAAAGAGCAAGAGGTAAAGGGGTTGGTTTAAATTTTGGTACAAAACAGTTCAACAGGCACCAGCCTTTAGCTATTTTGGTGGGTTGGGAGTAGGCGGCATTTCTACTTTATTAAAGGGTAGAGCTGGTTCCCCTGAGTTTTTCTATTTCAGCATTTTCAGGAAGCCAAGGTATGCTTTTTACAAAGATCCCAAACGTTATCTGTTTTGTACAGGGTTCCAAATGCCCCTTCCAGGAAGCTACCTTGTCAAACTCAAGGTAAAGGAAGAACTAGGTCTCAAGTCAAAAAAGACTGGGCCCCTCTTACTATCTGTGTGATCTTGAGAAAGTTATTTTCTGGGCCTCACAGGTCCTCTTTCTCTAGAATATGTATTTGATGATATCTATGGTCCTTTTCAGCTCTAGATGCTACTATCCTCTTATGTGCCAAGAAAAAATGTTAGAGCCACAAGCCTGATGCACTTGGCTAACTGAGTGAGAGTGTTGCCATCAGCTTTCCTGTGCTGCTAGCTTCTCCCAGAGTCTGTCGTCCTAGTTGGAGAACTTTTCCTGTCTTGGGATCACAGGTGCTCAGAGAGCAGGTACCTCATCCAATCCTGCAGTTAGGAGATAAGAGAAAGCAAGGCCAAGGGAAGTGACTTATCCAGGCTCGCTTGTCACTAACTCTCTGCTTCTTTTCTGGGCTGGTTCCTCCATCTCACACTCTGGTCCTGGTTAACTGCTTCTCGGTTTACTGTCCTGGAGGTACCGTTTCTAGCCGGAGCTCAGAAAGCTGGCCAGGCCCCTTCCTATCACCTTCGCTGATCCCAGACTAGGCTTTTACACAAGGCATTCTACTCCACTACCTTGTGGGGCAAAAAGAAAGCGCGGTGTCGCTGGGGAAGCGACTCGCCCAAGCGCACTATGCGAGGTTTTTCCATGCAGCTGTGTCCCGCAGAGGAAGGATTCTCGGCTTCTCCCGGGTCTGCACACGTGCGCGCGCCCTCAGGCCCCGCCCAGCACCGGTTGGGGGCAGAGGGACCCTTACCTGCCAGGACTTGGTCCCCCACGCACTGCAGGGCGGTGACTGGAGCGAGCAGTAGCAGAGACTGCGCCTTCCCCACGGGAGGTTCCATGATAAAGGTAGAGACCGCTCTACACCGGCACGCACGCACGCACGCACGCACGCACGCACGCACGCAGGATCCTAACAGGGCGCCTTCCTCGCACGCGCAGGGGAGGCGACACCACAACCAATGGAGCAGCGTGTTATTTATCGCTTTCTCTGGCTAAACCTTCCAAGGCTGGCAGTCATTGGTCCACTTTATTTCAAAACGATCCTACGAGTGATTATAGTCCAGGGAAAGGCCGTTCCTACGGGAAGCCAATGAGCCCAAATCTGCTGCTTTGGAACATTTAATAGCTGCGGGAGGCGTGGCCGCTGCACATTCCTTTGACCCTACCGGCTCCCAGTTCCTTTACAGGGATGAGACTATGTAGTGCTTTGAACCTCGCCCCCTCGAGTTTTACAGAAACAGGCTGGGTCACGCGAATGTTTAATTTTTTTATTTGGCCCTTTTAGAAGGTCCTCGGGGCCAGGGGTGAAGGCGTGGTGCGTGGGAGGCACCGAGGAGAGGGGGGAGACGGGACCTGCATAGATCCTCGGTGTCAGTGGATTTCCTAGGGGGGAGGCGGGGCAAGGGCTCCGCTCGTCACTAACCGTTCCCGCCGTTAGACTAGGTGCCCAAACCTCCCAAGAGCCTATAAGGTGGCCCTTCCATCGAATTCCCAGGACCCAGAACCCTGTCTCCTTCGCTGGGGGTGTGGATCAAGACTGGAAACTACCGACCGTAATAACAAAAAAACATCTCGAGACTTCTTTAAAGAGCCGGGTTACTCGTCACTTCTGGACACGAGCCTGCTCTGCCCATAGGAAAGGCGGCAGGTGACCAGTATTTGGACTCAACTGCAGAGTAGGGTGTAGACCCAAATATCATTCCGAACCAAGCCCCAGGCCTCAACTTTGGGTGAGCCTTTTTGTGCAGACCAAGTTTCTTGCAGGAGATAGCTCAAGACTAGTTTCCAGAGATGATCTTGAGTGTCCTCAGATAGAGCAGCCCCAAGCTGCCCCTTCTTTCATGAATCTGGTAGGCTTATATCAATTATGAACTTTTCCTCTGCTGGTCAGTCACTACAAAACATTCTCAGAAGAAAGGGAGAGATCTACCTTAGGATGACTAGGTGGAGAAACAAAGAGAGGACTCTTTGGTTTTGTTCTCCTAAGATGTAACTCTAAGGTTACATCTGTAACATGGTGGGGGTGTGAAAGAGAAGGGGGTGGGGGAGAATACACACACACCAGAATGAACCCCACTACCTGCAGGAGCATTTGCATATATCAGTGGATGTGGCATGGTAGTACACAAGTCACCAGTTGCATATGTATGATAATATGAGCAGAGATAACAAAGCAGTGCCAGGAACCAAAAGGGGCAGTGACTGTTCCCATTTCAGAAGAGATGCAGACTAAGGGCATTTTCTGACTCCTTTAGTTTATGGCAAGCACCTCTGAGGTTGCAAATAGGCAACTGCTCTTCAAGAAGAGCCCCCAGGACCTAGCTTATCAGTTACCTACTGCTCACAAAGAACACACAACTTTAAATGGAAAAAAAAATCACTTCACCCTTCTGTAAAATTGTTACTATTGCACTTTAAATTTCCCTTTTCCCCCCAATAATTTAATACTTCGGCATGATTAAAGCCTATTCTCCCCTGAGAAGAAACCATTGCTATGTGCCCATATATGGTATCATCCCTCACCCTGCTGCTGGCAAGGGTTCTAGTCCTGGCTCTGTCATCAACACAGTGTGACCTCTGGCAAGTCACTTCTTCCTAGGTCTCAGTTCCTCCTATGTAAAATGAGGGTGCCTGATGAGCTGATCTCTATGATCCTGCTCAGCTCAGATATGATTATTTCTTTTCTACATGAGCTCTGTCCAAGGTTAAACCCTGAGCACCAGGAAGTCTGGCCTATGAATCATGAGGCATGAAGCTTTAAAGGCTGCAGTATTCCTTACAGTGGAAAGACTTGAACACCCACCTTAGTCATTGTCAGGATGGTGTAACAACAAAAACAAAGGATTTCACCTCAGGGATCCAAGTTCCCAGAGAAACTTAGCAATTGGCCAGTGTTCTCCTACCCACACCTCCCCAACCCCTCTGGAATTCTTTAAGCACCAAATCAGCTTTTTTTCCTACTGATAGTGACATTTCTACAAATAATTTAGGACTCAAATTCTCAACTACACAGTGTGAAAGTGAAATCAGACTCTAACCTATTTCCCTCCTTCCAGACACACAAAGGACTGAAGCCTGACTTTAAACATTTCCCCTTTCTTCCACCACCAGGAAACCTGTCCTCAAAATGAACCTCCTTATCTATAGCCTGGGCTTGTATGGGGACGCTAGTAATTACTGGAGGATTTCTATGGAAATATGGGAGCACACTGCCTCACTTCCAGTGCAGCCACCAGAAGCCCCAGGTTGAACTCAGACTCCAACTAGATTCCTTCTTGCTTTGAAAATCCTTCTAGGTCATTTTTCCTAGGGAAATTCCATGGACACAGAGCAGTAGAGCTCTTTCTGGGTGCTCATGGTTGCCTGATGTAATTATGCCACACTTTCTTGCTAATTCAATATTCTGACCACCTTGAATCTAATATCTCAGATATCATCTTATAGCCTCATGAATGAGAGGAAGGTCAGACACCCCAATCTGGGGGTCTTCCTGGCAGAAAAGGCAAAGAACTATCAGCTTCCAGTGAAAGCAAACAGTATACCAACGTTCCTGTGACTGTCACTGAAGAGGTTGCTCCAAATCTGGCTGCTGCTGCCTCTGATTCCACTCCCACCCTCAGAGTTCTACATGCACATTCTTGTAGGACTTGTCCACTGTCCACTCAGTCTGGGCCTCAACTTCCTCTTGGGTATAACGAGCCATCTCCTGGTGGAACTGGATCTGTCGACTCTTGCTGGGGTCTACATTGATCCAGTTGTTAGCAATCCATTTGGTTCCCTGAGTGACCAGACAGCCACCATGCAATGAATATTCGTCCAGTTCTCCTACCCAACCTGGAGAGAGGGAGAAAGATCAAGCAATAAGTGACCTTGAAGGAAACAGAGCTTGGATAGGGAAGAACTCATGACACTGATTACCTATTAGAGCCATCTGGAGAATGGATTAGGATCCAGAGCTTCTCTAGGCTCTGAAAGTGAGTCTTCCTTTTGCAAAAGAGGTCTGGGATATACCTCTTAAAGCTACAGAAGGGTAGCTATTTTTCTAAATATAACCTCAGTTTTTGTCTCCACCCCTGGTCTCCCTTCTGAGCTCTTAAACTCACATCTCTGACTTTCTAACAGGACAACTTCCTTCACGTGGATAGCTCACTGGCACCTCAAAATCAACATGCTCCAAACTGAACTTATCTTTTTCTGTAAACTTTCACCTCCTCCTGACTCTTGGTTGCTCATGTTCATAACTTTAGGTTATTCTCTTTCCTCTTCCCTGCTCTGTTCATATTTAATCAATTAAGAGTCCTGTCTTTCCCATATCATTTTTTGTCTCTATTCTATTGTCCTTTTTATAGATATCTTCTCCTATTTGTAAATTCTTTGGTATCAAGAACTGTTTTTTTTCCTTTCTTTTGTATCTCTAGCACCTAGCACAGTATCTGGCATGTAAGTACTTAATAAATGCTTGTTGTGTAGATACCCATACCCGAGTACAGGGCCTTGTTTAATCATTCAGTCATGTTCAACTCTTCATGACCCATTGGAACACATCACACTAATACTGGCCATGGGATTTTCTTGGCAAAGACACTGGAGTAGTTTGCTATTTCCTTTTCCAGTGGATTAAGGCAAAATCTAAGCTAAGCCATTTGTCCAGGGTCACAAAGCTAATGAGAGTGAGTGTCTGAGGCAGGATCTGAAATCCAGTTTTCTTAAATCCAGGCCTAGGACTCCATTCACTATAAGTGAATTATCTTCCACTTTAATAGACTGAATAAAGTTCAAACATTTTTGCTCAAGGTCCTCAATCCCTTGTGTGTAATTGTAAATTATTTGTATCTTTGAACTACATTACCCAGGAGCCCACTGACTTCCTGTCGTTACATGCTGACATAGGAGATAAATTGTGGGGAGCTGGGTGTCAAGGCCTCTTCCTATAAGGGCAGCTGTGAATGCGGGACTTTTGAACAGGTAGAATAGAGCATGTGTTTTTATTTTGTTAGATAAATAACATTTTTATTCCTTTACTTCTAGTGATTATTAATAAATCTTATAAAATGTATTTAAAGTTATTGTATATTAATTTTAATTTTTACCCTTGCCATCCTACATTTCCAAATTTATCTCATATTTCCACTTCCCCCACCTGCCAAAGGTCCTGTTCCTTGCTCATGATATTTCTTTTGTTCTACCCCATCCTATTCTAATAACCCCTAACTCAGTCCTATAAGAGGACTGGTTACTTGAATTCCTGCCCATTCTTTAAATCCCAATTCAAATGCCATAAAGCATTGCCCCCTCATAAAACTTGCCCTGTATGTTTCCCACTTTGCCAAAAAGAACCCTAAAACACCCCAAACTTTTTTAAGTGAATCTTTTGTCTTTAGTTAATAGCCATTAAAAATAAACATTTTAAAAGATCTTTTTCTAAGGATTCTACCAAAGTTTCATTAAAAAACTATGGAAAAGTTTGATAACCACTTTCTTACAGTATGTATTACAATTATTTGTCTATATATCATACTCCTCCCATTATGACTTACAAGAGCAAAGGCCATGTCTTACTTAAACTTTTTTTTTTTTGGACTGGGTCTCCCCTCTTGTCCAGCCTACAAGTACATCAGCCATTTATGGGCTCAAGCCCCAGATCAAATGATACAGAAACTTTTAGCCCTGCTACCTCTCAAAATTCCTGAACTTAAGGAATTTACTAGCCTCAGAGTCCTCAAGCAGCAAAGACAACAGGTAAGCATACTGCAACATCCCACACATTATCCTTCTAGACTTTCTCTGCTAAAGCCAGGCACAGTGCTCTGTACACAACAGGCACTTAATAAAATGTTCACTAAATAAAAGATAAAATTTATTATATTTAGGATGCCTTCCCCATTCCCCACTCTTCTTCTCCCTAGCCAAATTTTGCCAACCCTTCAAGGACTACCTCCTCCTTCATGAAGTCTCCTGGGATTACTCCAGCCTAAAGATGGATCTCTCCTTCCTCTGAGATCTGCTTGCACTAGATTATCACTCAAGGAGTACAGAGCCAGCAGGACTTAAATCATCTAATTCAACTACTTCATGAAGCTGTGCAAAAAAGAGCCTCAGAAAGGGGAAAGGACTTTTCCAAGGTCACACACAAGTAGAAAGGGTTTTCCATTTCATTTTTGGTCATCTTCTACACTGTCTCATTATTACCGAATATTTCCACATATAGGTATATCTTGTTTCTCCAACTATACTACAAGCCTTTTGAAAGTAGAGACTGTGACTTCCAGTACTTCATAGCACAAAGGATAGAATTGGAATTGAGGTTCTTTCATTCACAACAGTTAATGTTGCCTCATCTACTCCTGTGGCAATCTTTGGGTCACATGGCTATGAGAATGACCAAGGGCAGCTTTGAAGGTGTCAAGTGGGACCTTCATTGAAATGGGAAAGATCAGAAAGAGATAGCTTGGTAAAGAAGTAACTGGGAGTGAGGAAGAGGAATGTCAGGAAGAGATTTTACAATTCACATATTTCATTGAAGATGATGAAAGGACACTGACTGATGCTTTGAAACCTAGATGTTAGAGCAGTAGTAGGCTTTGGGGAATAATTTTGTCCCATCCCCTCAAATCCAGGCCAGTGGAATGAAGGGGCTAACAATGAGGTAGGATAGAGCCAATGCAAGTACCTCTCAAAGGAATTCCAGGGCCCCAGCTTCACAGTCCTGAAAAGAAACCCATCTAAAGTCTTAATGAAAGCACCTAAAAAGGGGGAACCTCAACAAGGGGGCTATTCCATGGACCTGTGCTTATTTTCTGAAAAAGCACATCCTTTCTGCCCACTGAAGCCACAGTGGTGGAGGCACTATACCTTGCCCATCAGACAGGTAGTTGTACCAGAAGACAGCGGTGCCTTGCTGAGGCTTCACTCTCAGGTTCCCCTTGTCACAATGTTTCCGGGTATCTCGGAGATCAATGTCATTCTGGATCAGGGACTGCAAGTGGCACAGCAAGTAGTAAGTGTTTGTGCTGCCAACACAGGAAGAGCCTAAGAGAGAGGGGAGGTATGGGTGGGTATTTCTAACTCCTGCCTCTTGTCAAATTTCTCCACCCCAGAGTCTGGAAGAAAGCCAGATTTGTATAGCTCTCCAAGTACCACCTATTTAACTCCCAGGGTAGGCTATAAGCTGTTTCCATCCCTACTGGGAGAGTCTGAAGGGTCAGTGCAGGAAGATTCACCTCTAAAAGCAAAGGGACTCTCCCTTACCCCCTTTTTGTTAGAAAAAGCCAGTTCCTGCCATTCTAGGAAGCTACACAGGAAGAAGCTGAGGAAGACTTCTCAGCTGAAGCCCTGACCCAAATGACACTATAAAATGGCTTCCCCTTTGGTCAGTAGCCATTCCTCTTCTCCAGATTCTGCAAGTTAAGTTGACCAAAGCCTTCACAGTCTCTGTGGAGGTCGCCCAGTCAATTTCTGATAGAGCCATGCCAGCAGAAATGTGCACAACAAGGGGAGCCATTTGGACTACAATACTTGTTCCCTTACCAGCTCATCGTAGGTCCTGTTATCTGCCACTGGGAAGGTTGTCTCCCCACCACCTGTGACATTGTTCAGGTAAAACAGCACAGTTACATAGCTGTAAGGCAGTAAAAGGGAGAATAATAGTTAGGATTTCAGGATTAAAATTGGAGGCTATAGGGCATGTAAGAAAGGGAGCAAACTGAAGGTGGCAAATTGTTACCCCCACCCTCCAAGCTATGCCTTAGGTCTGCTTGTTTCATTAATCAAGGCACTGGGAGCAGAATAAGAAAGGTCCAAGACCTGCTGTCTGATCCAGGGAAAATAACACTCAGAGTTTGATGATCAGTTTTAGATGCCACATCTTAAGAGGAGATTAACAATCTGGAGATATACATAGACCAGTGCAACTGGGATGGCAAAGGGGAATAGAAACCATGCTATAAGTGAGGACTGGTTAAAGGAAATGGGGAGATTGAACCTCATATAAGGGGAAAAAACGTTGAGGCCTGAGGATGGAGGTGGAAGCAGGAATATGATTCCTATCTTCCAGTATCTGAAAGGCAATCACATGGAAAAAAAGAATTTGTTTTGCTTGGCCTGAAAGGGCAAGAACTAGGCAGAAGTTGTAAAGGGGCAGATCTCAGGTTGATAAGAAGAACTTCCTAACAATTAAAGTAGCCCAAAGGTTAGAATGTCATTTAACCAGAATATATTGAAAGCCCCCTCCATGCAAGGCGTAGAGAGGCATAGTAAGCATACTGGATGGAGAGCTGGCCTAAGAGTCAAAATCATCTAGGTTCAAGTTCCAACTCTGATAGAAACTGGCCAGAACGATGGCCCTGGGCAAGTCACATCATTTCTCAGTGCCATAAGCAACTCTTTAAAATATGTTGCCTAATACTTGCTGATGTACATTAGTAAAAGGAATTCCCTCACCTGGAGTTGTAGCTGAGGCTAAATATCCTCTTGTTAGGGACACTGCAGAAGGAACTTCTACTCTGGGAGGGATTAAAATAGATGAACTTTAAAGGCCCTTCTAGTTCTGTATTCTACAAATGTCTCATCAACTTCAGCAGGAATGAGGCTATGACCAGTCAGCCACATGAGCAGAGCATGACCAAGTATTCCCCTTGTATACACTAGCCAAAGGAGGGCTAATATTACAAGATAACCTCCAAAAGCTAAGGGGATCTGGGAGCAAAATAGCAACCAAATGGCCACTTCTGGAGGTTCAGTTCTCAAGTATGATGGACACTTTAAGCAAGGCTTTTGTCCTGTTCGGAGTTATCCCTGTCACTGTTAAAAAATCAGTCTTATAGAAGGTAAAGATCTCCTTAAAGCAGCTGGAAATGTGACAATGGAGAATGTCAGATGAGAAGTCAAGGCTGAAGACTTAGATTTGTGAATCATTCACCTAGTAGAGATATTTGTAGCCATGGGCTTAGTTTAGTGATGGGCAACCTTTTGAGCTTGGTGTGTCAAAATTTGCCAAAAAACCGAGCACAACTTGGGTGGTGTTTCACTTCAAGAAAAAAACCATAATTTCACAATATGTATAGTTTAAATAACAAAAATGTATAATTGTAATATATAACTGTATTTAATAAACCAAAGTAGGTAAATTAATATAGGTAGAATTGTCATCTATAGTACACAAAGTGTCTATACTACATTACAGCAAATCTTTCATCCTCGGCATGTAGCCCCATACTTCTCTGTATGTGGCTGCATGCAGCAGTGTGTCATCAAAAATGGCGATGGCTGACACGCGTCATAGGTTTGCCATCACTGGCCTAGATGAATTCAGCAGCAAAGAGAACCAAGGACAGAGCTTCAGAATTCTATTCTTCTGTGTGTAACAATGAGAAATGCTTAGAAAAGAGGTAGAGGGGCAGCTAGAAGGCTCAGCAGATAGAGAACCAGGCCTGGAAATGGGAGGTCCTGGATTCAAATCTAGCTTCAGACATTTCCTAGCTATGTGACCCTGGGCAAGCCACTTAACCCCAACTGCCTGGCCTTTACAGCTCTTCTATCTTAGAACCAAAAATATTCTAGAAATTCTAATTTTTCTATAAATTTTTTTGTTAATATCCGTCATCTACATTTCCTACTGTATCCTTCCCTCCACTTTCTCCCAGAGAACTATTCCTTATAATAAAGTAAAAACCAGTTCAACAAAATTATCCACAAATGACTGTAAAAAGTCTGTCATATGTAATATTCAAACCTCTGTCTTCTTACTTCTTTCTTACTAACTTTTCAGTCTGACCAAACAGGTTGTTTAGATTTAGGGTCATGAGGGGAAAAAAGAAGTCAACAAAGGGATCAGAGAAGAAAACATAGAAAATTAGGAGACCAAAAAAGCAGAAATTTGGTAGTATCAGATGTACCAGAAGGGTCAATGAAAATGAAATAAGGTTTTGCAAGGAGGAAGTCATTGCTGACCTCTGAGATCCGTTACAATAGAATAACAGGGACGAGAATCAGATGGCAAGGGGTTAAAATGGGAATAAGTGAATAGTATATGAAAACTATACATCTGAGTTTCAAAGCAAATGGATGGAGAGGCTAGACTGATGGCTAGGTGGCATATCAGGGCCAAATGGTGTGTGTGTGTGTGTGTGTGTGTGTGTGTGTGTGTGTGTGTATGTACTCTTTTTCCCTTTTGAAATAAAGAGTAAAAGAAACCCTCGGAAGAGAAGAAAATAAGAAATGGAAAAGATAATCATGAGAGGAAGATCACAGAGGAGATGGGGGAAAGAGGGAGATAAAAGGAATGAAAGATCACAGATTGAGATGAAAATGAGTATATTATAAGTGAGCTTATTCCAGATGAGCCAAATCTTCTTGGTAAAAGAGAAAGGAAGACCATTAGATGGAAGGGAAATGGGAAGGGTTAAGCTAGAGAGGCAATGAGTGGGGGATAGCTGATCTCTATAATGGGCCACATTGGAAATCCCTACCTTAGCAAGCTCACCACACCTTCATTCCTAAACCTAGTTATAGAGCAGTGATGGCAAACCTTTGAGAGCCACGTGCCATACTCCACCCACCAAGACTGCATGAAGTGCGCCACCCCCCAGACCAAGTGCTGCCCCAACTCCCACCCCAGATAAGGGAGGAAGAAAGGAAGGGCAGTGGCCTCAGCACTCAGATTGGGGGAGGGAGTAAGCACAGAGGGGTGGCAAGGTGTGGGGGAGACGGGGAAGGATGAAGCTCTGCTAGAGTTCCTCTGCCTTTTTGTAACTTAACTCAGCTGGGGATAGCACGCATGCCCACAGAAAGGTCTCTTTGTGCCATCTTTGGCACACATGTCAAAGGGTCGCCATCAGTTATTGAGACTCAAAGAATTTTGGAGCTGGACAGTACCTCCAAGAGCAATAAGTTTAATCCTCCCATTTTACAGACGAGGAAAACTGAAACCCAGAGAAGATGACTTATTCAAGGTCATCTAGCTATTCAGGGGCTCAGTGGGGACCAGAACCCTCTCAGTACCATCTTTCCATTATGCTGGAGGGCTAATGGTAGGGCCTTACCGACAGGAAGTCTCAAAGGCAGACGATTCATTAGTGATGAGTTTTGTATGGCTGCAAGCTGTTTCTGGGAACACAGGCCCACTGTCCATGTGAGCATGGTAGTGCCCACCCTGGTCATACCGGACCACCTGCATAGGTTCACTGTGCTCCACAATCTCTCTGGGCAGACGAGTGAGGCGGAGCACCCTGGCAGAAAAAGCAGAGAAGTGTGTGTGTGGAGGTCCTGGGGGTCCCTGTGCCTCCATGTGGAGACTTCACCTCCTTCAGCAAGCAGCAGGCAAACACTAGGAACAAGGCCATGCATGCTGGGAATCTCTGGGCTTTGGGCTGGCAAGTCGATGCCTATAGGGTGGGTGTGCTGCCTTCAAAGACTGAACCATTCACAGACAGACCTTCCCCTCCTCTCCAGCCAAGACCTTGAGGAACCACCAAAAGAGTAGTGTGGTGTACCACTTCCTCCAGAGGTGACTGGGGCAAGTCTCCTCACTTCTTGGAACCCTATTATCTCATGTGTGACATGAGGGAGCTGGACTAGATGGCCCAGGAGGGCCCATCCAGTTCTAATTCTAAGGCTATCTTGGAGCCAAGCCAGCTACTCTTGGGAGGCAGGCAAGTCATTCTGACACATACACTCTAGGGACCAAAAGATCTGGGCATCATGTCCTTTCCATGTTCCTAATGGGAAAAATGCATCAAAAGAGTTTTACTCACATGATCAAGAAAATAATTTGACCAAGACAATCCATGTCCATTATACCTAGTGGGACTAGAGCCCCAGGTGGTCTAGACTAGTTCTGGATCATTCCTGACCCACAGTAGAAAAGATCTCATATGCTAGGAGATAAAAGATCCTCAAAATAAACAGGAATTCAGGAGCTAGGAATCTCTGAGGCTTCATTCCCCTACCCCAACCTCAACAACTCCAAACTGGAATGAATTTGAGTTAATGGCAATTCCCTCAGTACATTCCAAATCCCACCTGAACAGAGAAGACAGCTCAGTGGGAAGGAGTGAGATTAGATTTCCATTAAGATTGGTCCCTGCTCTCAGATCAATCAGTCCATCTGGAGAACTTCTCTACAGAGCTAATAAAGCAAGATTGATTGTCCTTCCATTCCTGTACTATCCAGTCACACCAGGAAAGGACCTAGAGAGAAGGGCTGAAGGTGGGGACAATCCACCAGAACAGATCCTTACTGCTAATTAACTGAAAACAAACAGCCCCACCATTTTTAATTCTAATTGTATCTAGTTAGCCCCTAATTAGAGTATATTTGTTTTAATTAAACACTTATTACCTCCCTTTCAATTCCTTACAACTCAATTTTAACAAATGTCTCATTAGCTAGAGCTTGCTAAATCAATTTTATACATTC
Source organism: Gracilinanus agilis (assembly GCF_016433145.1). Taxonomy (NCBI): domain Eukaryota; kingdom Metazoa; phylum Chordata; class Mammalia; order Didelphimorphia; family Didelphidae; genus Gracilinanus; species Gracilinanus agilis. The sequence continues at coordinate 92,360,713 of NC_058130.1, forward strand.
CACACCTTCCCAAAACTTCATCTTCCTGAACTCCAGTTAAATACAAAGTCAGGTCTCCAGGAAGGAAGAGTTTTGATCCGCAGCCTGAGCCAGTCCCACCCTTAACCCACCATGAATTATAAGGACATATGATTGAACTGAGCTGCTGCTAATAGCATACCTCCTCTTGGGTTTGGACTTGGGTTTGCCAAGAAGTCTACATACAGGTCCATGTTGGCCCCAAGTGTTCAGTGTCAGAGAACTGGGAGCAGGAGCATGTTTCCCTTTACTGGACTGATTCACAGACTGGGTATGGATGGTACCATTTTATAGATTGGCTTTTCAACCTGACTAGTGGAGATGGAAAAGCTCAGCAAGGAATCCCTCCTGGGAGGCAACTCTGGATGCCCTGTCACCCCTCTTGTCCCTATTTTGAGAGCCCCATGGGGCATTCACAACTAAGCCCATAACCAGGAGAGAAGGAAGGTTGCAGGGCAGTTTCCCCTTTTAAATGTATATTCTTCAGATTTCTAATTTGTCTCTGCAGAAGAGGCCTTGTTCAAAAGCCTGGTGCTAGATCTGGGAACCAGGAGCCCCAGGGGAGCTGAGTGACTTCAGGCATATGATTTGCCCTTTCTGAGCCTCAGTTTCTTCATCTGTAAAAGAGAGATATAAATATTTGTTTTCCCTATTTCACAAGGTCGTTGTGAGGAATAGTTCTTCGCTCAACTAAGACATTTAAGAAGTGCCTGTGCAAATGTTAAAGCACCATGTAAAACTATTATTTTTTCCACACTGGGTCCTCTAAGTAGGTTCACCAAGGCATGTCTTCTGAGGGAAAGCATCCATTTTTTTTTTTGAAGGAGTCTAGGAGAACCCTTCTTCTCTATCTTGGCAGATAGCCTCTCTGACAAGTCTTTCCTCAACTCTTCCTCCTGCAGGAATAACAGTCATGCTCCTATTTGAAGGGGTGGGGTGGGAGTGGGTGCTCAGGGATATAATACCCAGGCCCACAACCATGCCCAGCTTTGTTCCTAACCCCACTTTGAGCACCAAGAAGTCAGGCCTCCGGATATATGAAAAACTAAGCCAACTCCCTTCAGACTACCCTGGGATTTTTCTTCTTTCTGCCAAGCAAATGCTTCCTCTCCCACTTTGCCTGCTGGGTGGGTACCAACATGTCAGGACTGTGCAGCTGTCCTCAGGCCTCACCTCTGCCGGATGGATCTCATGACCTGATGGGCGCCCTCGCCCTGGTACAGCCAAGTGTGCTGGCTATTGCGTACCAGGTCGCTCACCTTCACCTTCTGACTCCCCATGTACTTGTGGAAGTCCCTGAGGTTTAGCTGCTTAAACTCCTCCAAACTTAGCACACCTGTGGGTAACAGAGAGAAGAGATCTGGTTGGTACTATTGGATGTTGCAGACCTCCTCACCACATACTCCACATGACCCTTCTGCCTCAAGGTGATTTATTTTTTTGCCTTTCTTTGTAGCCTCAGCACTTCGCATAGTTGTTGGCACACAGAAAGTGCTTAATAAATGTAGACTTGCTGCCTGACTGAAATAAAATTCCAGCTGGAACATAGTAAACTCTGGACACCACATTTTAGGACACCACATCTTCAGAATAGCAGGGCCAAGAATGATGAGAGGATGCCGAACCATGTCTTAGAGGCAATGTTTAGTTTAGAATACTGAAGGGACATATGATCTCTGTCTTCAAGTATTTGAAGGGCTGTCTTATGGAGGTAGGGGGAAATATTGTTTGGCTCCAGACAACCCAACTGGTACCAATGGGAGAAATGTACATGGAGGCAGATTTGGGCTTAATACTAGGAATGAATAACATATTCCTTAACGTAATAATGTTTTAACAAAGCTGGCCAAAATTGAAATGGACTGACTGGTGAGATAATGAACTCCCCAATACTGGAGGTGCTTAAGTAGAAGCTTGAATGATCTGTCAAACAAAGAATGAAAAATTCGGAAGGAATTTTTGCAGAGTGGATGGTTGTACCAGATGACCTATGAAGGTCCCTTCCAACTTTAAAATTCTGATTTCTAAATCTCCCTTTGTTCTAGCAGCATACATGTGTTGGGTACAATAACCTCTGAATCCCTGGCCTGCATCACCTTTTGTCCTAAATATTTGCCCTCACAGGGAGGAGAAATGACTATAAGTACGCAAGTCAATAGTACAAGGGGAGACCATTGGGTAAAATATTCCCCTTGCTTGGTCTGGCCTTTTCAGGGAAAGAATCTAGGTTTCTAATAGCCAGGCTGATCTGAAAGGGCCCAGCATGATGTCTAAGGGCAGAGTCCAACAGCTAAACATCTAAACAAGGAGGACCAGATGTCATAGACTATCAGAGTTGCCCACCCTAGTCTTCCACTTCTCCCATGGGGCCAAACTGGAATCCACAAGTGTTAGTACCTACTGTAAATCCCTCCCTATACGTCCCCACCCCATGTTGGAGGCACCATCTTTGGTTCTGCCTGTCCAACTGCAGCCCCTCTAGAGAGTAGATTTTTGGGAGGGTGGGGAACCCCCAAAATAAGATGTTTTTATGAGGTTTCTCACTTCTTTGCTTTATTTTTAGCAGAAATTAAATAGGTTGCAATCACATTTGGGACTAATTTAAACATTTAGTCTGAATTTAATGTTTTTTCCTTAACTCCATCTCCTCTGCTTCAAAGAACACACACACACACAAAACCCAGGTGCCCCCCCCAAATAAAGCCACTTTTCCATAATTAGATTAGCTTGTGAAAACCTATTAAGACATTTCCTTGGGCTTCATGGGTCTTGGTCACCCCAGGTCACAAGGGAAGTGAAAGCCAGCAAGCAGAGGAAGGTTCTAGGAAACCCACACCCTGGCTGAGCCTCTGACCTCCCTGGGGAATAGCCAACATTGCTTATAACACGTCATGTTAGGGCTCTCACTCTTGTTTGGGTATTAGGACTCAGGGGTCTTTCATCTGATGATGTAGTCCTTTGGACCCCACCCAGAGTGTCTCAGATGTTGGAAATGACCTGTCTAGCTCATATCGAACCCTGCAGGCTCACACACTGTCAATGATGGGTGACAACTTCATCTAAAGTGAGGTTAGGCTGAGAGACCAAGTCCAATGAAGTTTATCAACAAGGCTGCTCTTCTGGTTCTTACCACCTCGCATAGCCTGCCTAGCCCTTAACACTGAAAGCATCAGTGGTCTGGCTTGGGCAGATGGGATGCAGCCTTCAGCCTTTCCTCTAGTGAATTTCTCCCTATATCTTTCTGTCTTTCCTTTGCTCTGCTCCCTTATCCAAAGCCTCATCTGATTTCCCCCAGAAGTCTGGAGAAATTACATCACTGCTTCCAAGGATTCAAGGCTCTCTTCTCTTTCCAAACATTCTCATGGCACCGCCTGTCTCTAGAAAACTCTCTAGAACCTCATATTACTCTCACTTCTCCCAATCAGCCTTGTGCTTTCTCTGATATCTACATTTGGTATATTTTTCCTTTCCCTCTTTATCTGATAAATTATTTGCTGCTCATCCTTTAAATCCCAACTTGTGTCCCTCCTTCAGGAGTGGGCCTTCCTTGATCTCTAGACTCCTTCTTTTCCCTACTGGGAACATCATTTTCTCTTGGACCTCAGACAACACTTGGTTTGCTACTATTTACTTATTATTTACATTACTTATAATTCATTCTGAAAGCTCCAAATAGATACTGAAGAAACATGAGTTGAAAATGAGTTAGGAGATAGACCATTACACATTCAGATTTTTCCACAGAGGTGGTGGAAGCTAAAGAGATAAGGAGGGAAAAAAAACCAGCTCCTGAAGCTCTTGGAAAACATCATCCCTTGTGGAAAGGGGTAAAGGCAGCATCAGCTCAGGAGGTTCTTAAGAGATGGGACCCTGCCTTTGCCTCATGAAAAGGAAGAATGACTGGATTTTTAGACCTCAATCAAATGCCAATGGTAGCATGGATCAAAAGTCTCCCAAAGAAAGGATGGGAACATTAAGGAACACAAGCAACCCCACTGCAGATATTCTTTAGCCACCTGGAATGACTGGCCAGAACTCAATGCCCTGTTCCTTTCAAGGGAACTTCTGCAGGTAAAACTTGGTGATCATGACCCAGAGAATGAATGTTTCTCCGAATCCCAGGCTTCATCCCAAACTCTCCATTTTCTTTTTCAATTGAGTATTTGCAGCTGCTTCTGTTGTCTCACACTTCTATATGCCAATCAAAATTCCAACTTTCATGAATACATTCTGATATTTGCTGGAGTTGAGGCACAAAGGGTGACTTGGAGTAAGTGTTTAATATAGGTTTGTTCTTTTATTCATCTCTAAGCAGCTATATCCTTTATATTCCAAATTAGTCCTTCTCTTAAAGGTTCCCAACCAAGAAAGCAAATTCTGGCTCCCATCCCTCTTTGCCTGGATGACACTGAGAAGCATAGGTGATAAGTAGCAGAAGGCAACACCAGGTGTTCCTGAGCACATCAATTACCACAGCTCCCTCACTCCTCAGCAGGCCCTTCTTCAAGATAATGAAAGTTAGTGACACTACTCTAGGCTGAAAGTTTGATGAAGGGGAAAGAAGATGGGTTGGAAGATCTCTGAAGACCTGCAAACAGCGGGTACAAGATGGCTTAGGCTGGTGTTTGGGGGATTTTCCCTTTTAGGCAACTGGATTTAACATAAAACCCTGGGGAGGGCCTATGTCCTCAGAACTTTCCAGACTCACCATCACCATCAGGATCGGCCTTGACTGCACTGTACATCTCCCGGATGTTCTCAGGTGTCATCCACCTTCCATTCCCCAAACGGGTATGGGTCAACACCTGAAATGACAAACGTGAGATCCAAAAAGGCCCCCAGGATCAATATTATGGACAATTCTTTGTTATAAACTATTAGCTGTTTCCTCATCTTGTTGTGTTCTCTCTGTACTCTATATATTTGTGTAGAAAATCCTCATTCTAACCCTCTTCCTTTCCTGGAAAGCTCTTCCTCCTCATTACCCAATAGAAATCCTTTTCTTCTTTCTAGGCTCAGCTCAGCACTGCCTCTTCCATGAAGACTTCTCTGACTTGTCTTACCACCCCACCCTCTGAAAGTATTCTTTCCTTCTCAGAGTTTCCCAAAGCCCTTTGCTGGTATCTCTTACTCCATCACACTTGTCAATTAGAAGTTCCTAGGTGCAGAACTGTCATCTTTTACCTCCTGATCCCTGATGCTTAGCACAAGACCTTTTACACAGTAAGTGCTTAAGAAATATTTGTTGAATGAAGAGAAAATAACCTCAAAGAAAATTTATATTTTATATTTATATTTTATATTTCTCTTTTGAACAATTATCTAGCATTTACATGTTGCAAAGTACTTTATTTATTGGACCCAAACAACCCCTGTAGGTAGATACTATTATGATCTCCATTTTATAGAAGAGGAACTATGGTAGAGAGGGGAAATGAGTTGCTAAGGGTCACAAAGCTAGTGTCTGAGAGAGGATTTGAACTTAGGTCTTCCTGACTCCAAATCCTGTGCTCAATCTACTTCAAGACCTATCTGCTGTGATCACCACAGATATACTTCTAGGGGTAGGCCTCAATTACAGCATAGATATGTTGCTGAAACATTTAAAAGACTGCTTTTAAAACTTTCAATTCAACTCTGGGATAGCTAGCCATTTAAAGGAGTCTTAAGGAAAATCTTTGGTAAAGAACAGGATCATAAAATTTAGTGCTATGAGGGGCTCAGTCCAACCTCTTCATTTTATAGATAAAACAACTGAAGTTCTGAAGGTGATGGGATTTGTTCAGGGTCACAAGGTTATTTAGTAACAAAACTATATTCCAGGGGCAGCTGGGTAGCTCAGTGGAGTGAGAGTCAGGCCTAGAGACAGGAGGTCCTGGGTTCAAACTCGGCCTCAGCCACTTCCCAGCTGTGTGACCCTGGGCAGGTCACTTGACCCCCATTGCCCACCCTTACCACTCTTCCACCTATGAGACAATACACCGAAGTACAAGGGTTTAAAAAAAAACAAAAACAAAAAAACAAAACAACTATATTCCAAGTCATTATTCCAATACAAGACTCCTCTTACACAGTAAACTAGCCTGGTATTTATAAGTGTTCACCATTTAGTCCACAAACAAAAGTGGATGACCCCCATACCAGTAGTCATCAAAGAATGTCCCATACTGGCTTTCTCAAGGAGGCAGCACTGAGGGAATAGGAGAGGACTGAGAGAGAGCCTCAGATTTCTTTCCACCCCAACTCCCTGTTCCTGTGCAAAAGCCAGGGCCCAGGCCTGGCCTCCTTCTGAGAAGCAGAGAAAACAAAAAGATTCCTAGGAGACACATAAGTGGGAGATCCAGGCTCTGCAAGGAGGATACCAACAAATGAGGCAATGGAATTCAGAGCTCAGCCCTGCCAATGGCAAGGGACAAAGGAAGGACCAAGTACAGGAGGGAGGATGATTCCTACTAGGATCTGGGCTGCACCCACAGGCAGCCGAGGCCCTGAGGACTCTGGAGGAGCAGGGGTCAAACTAAGCTCTTTCCCTTTGGAGGAAATGCTCCCCAAGAGGCCACCATTTCTCTACCTCCTTGAGCTGCAGCTGTCCATCCTGGTTATGGTCCAGCAGATTGAAGATGTCCATGGGGCTGACATCGATCATTTCCATGGCTTCCTCATAGTCATCAGTGGGAAGTGTCTGGCTCTTCTGCAGCCCTTTTAGCTGGGCCAGGTGGATAATCAGCTTGCACTCTTCTTCACTCAGAAAATGGGGAATTTCTGTCAGGAAGAAGAGGAAAGGGCTGATGGCCAAGTTATCAGTTAAAAGTAAAGCATTCATAAATGGCACCTGAGAGAAAAACCAAAGCTGGGGAAAGTTGGGCTGCTCCTTTGCGTGCATTGGCTGCCCTGGGCCCATTTTCTTACCTGTAAGATGGAGAGAACTCCCGGACATGCATACACACACGTACACACACGTACACACACGTACACACACGTACACACACGTACACACACACACACACACACACACATACACAAAACCTCTCTGGGAGTGCTAGGAAGGGAAGAAAAGGTTGGAAATCCTTAAAGTACTTTGAAATGTAAATTATCGCAACAATTTAAAAAGGATTTGCTTCTAATTCCTTCTTATCCTCTCCAAAAGGTATGACAAAGAATGGAGACCTTTTAAAAAATAGATCTGTGGGGCTGACAATCTCTCTGCAAAAAACCAAGAGGAGAAGTTTCAGTCACCTCACTGATGGCAGTGTTTATGGTGAGCCTCCAGTCTAGGAAAAGGCCAGAGGTACCAGTAGCCTCACACTTCACACCTCTTTACTGATTGGACCTGATTGGAATCTTACGTTGTAGACAGTACATTAAACCTCTTCAGGATCCAATGATCGATAGGAATTACTAAGTGAATGTATCAGCCTTGTGAAAAGAGCCACATATCACCCATGGCTGAGGCAGGGCTTTGCTAAGGTATCTCCCACAGCCCTGTCTCTGCCAAGGTATCCTAGGATCTGGGCCTTAGGTCAGGCTACAAAGAAGCAAATTCCCTGGGAAACTAAGAAAACAATTCAACAGCAATCATTAAGTCCATTCCTATCCATATTCTTTTTAAAAAATCTTTATCTTCTTAGTATTAATTCTAAGACAAAAGAGTGGCAAAGCCTAAGCAATTGGGGTAAAGTAATTCACCCAGGATCATATAGCTAGAAGTGTCTGAGGCCAAATTTGAACCCAGGTCCTCCTGACTCCAGACTTGGTGCTCTATACACTGTGCTACCTAGCTGTACCTTCCAGATTCATTTTGAACCTGGTAGAACTAGAACTGCTAGAACTCCCTAGAATAGCTAGAGCTATCAAGAACAGGAGATGGCCAGAGAGCTAATCAGGTTTTATGTGGAACTTTGACCATGGGACATTGGCATGGATGGTCGCTCAGGTTTCTGGTAGATAGCATTGGGATCAAAGTCTGGAAATGCAGTCCTCCAGATAAATTTTGTCAAGGCCCACAGGGTTGAGTGTCTAAGGCCAGATTTAAACTCAGGATGATGAGTCTTACTAACTCCAAGCCTGTCACTCTCTCCACTGAGCCACCTAGCTGTCCTTTCATGTTACATAAGATACTGCAATAAATATTTCTGGGTTGTGCAGACGACTTATCCCACTCCTCCAATATGTCCCCTCAAGTCTGTCCCCCACTTACAGTATCTCTCCCCACTAAGCAGCCCACTCTTAAGTACATTTACCACAGGATAACAACAGGGAAAAAAGTACTTCATGTCTGGACTCTAAAAGGTGGGAGCACAGCCTAGGAGAGATTTGGGCTGGTATTACTGAATGCTGAGCCAAATGCTTCCCTCTAGTTGAGCCAAGACAAAGCAGATGAAAACCCTGCACACACCTTGGTTACAATCCTGCCTTGCTAGCTATGTGACTCTGGGCAAACCACTTAACCTCTCAGTCTCAGTTTTCTTTTCTATAAAATGGAGATATTAATACCTGCAGCATCTTCTTGCCAGGGTTTCAGTGAGAATAAAATGAGTTGACATTTGCAAAGCACTCAGCAATCCCCAAAGTGACATACAAATACCAATTATCATCATTATTACTACCTTCTGCAAAGAACTGCTAGGAGGACCAGAAGAGATGCTCTCTTAAAGAGCCAGACTAGTGCCAAGTATGACTGTCATGCAACCAGCAAGGCAGAGGTGAACACATTTTAGTGGTGACCTCGAAAGCCACTGGGCTATGCCTTAAGCTGTTCACAGCCTAGGGAGGAAATGCTTCCACTGGAACTTTTCCTTAAAGGAATGGCTGCCCCAGGGAACAACACAAAGGGGTGGCAGCCAAGTCAAGGTACTTGCAGTGGAGGGAAGGGTGTGGGCAAAGCACATGCATGTGAGTGTTCCAGGGGAGGGGAAGGGGGAGCCTCACAAAAATCCTTCCGATCCAGTACTATAGTCAGGAGAGCTTGAGGCTGATGAGGAAAGAAGGCAATGGGGGCAGGGGAAACAGTGGTGTCAATAGAAGGGGATCCTGGTTCCAAATCTCCTTCTCTGCCAGGATGAATCCTGTTCACCAAGACAATGGATTATAGTGTCAAGAGCCCTGGCTTTGCAGGCCCAGGCTCTGGGTTTAAATCCTGCTTCTGTGACCCAGGGGTCATCTAACTCCTGCCAGGTTCCAATTTCCTCATTTGTGAACTACCTGGTACCCAAGATTCCCCTCTAATCTTCTATCCTGTGGTCACAGGTTTGCCATTTCCCCCCTTCAGGTTCCGATTACCTGGCTTCCAATTACTGACTAGTGAGAGAGCAACTAATTAAGAATTAGAAAAGGAAACAAGAACCTCCTCTCAAAATTTGAGTTTTATTTCCAATGACCTGACCACAGGGAGGGGTTAATCTCTTAGTTTAATAAGAGGGCCCCTTTGCCCAAAGAGGCCACAGGCATTCTCTCAGTATTACCAGGTTAGCATTATGCGTATTACCAATGAGGACTTGTGCACAAGACATCACAGAGGTGAGTAGGCCTGGAAAAGGAGAGGGCCGTTCTTAAGAAGAGTGAAGGCTAGTGGGGAAGACAGTCCAAAAGCTGTAGGGCAGCCACAGAAAGTCCACAGTTCCAAAGGGATGGATCGCTGAAGGATTTAGAGACATCATACAAGCAAATTCCCATAGGACCCAATGAACCATAAAGAATGGAGAAGTACACACTGTTTGTACACAGCTTTTAACTATGGCTAGAATACAGGGACAAGCAGAGATAGGATGCATAACACAGATCTGACTCAACCCAGAAGAACCAAATTCTTTGTGTCAAAAACCTCCAAGCCTCCAAATACATCTCCAACCTAAACCTATGCAGAATGCCAGAAAGTTCTGCTGGGGGCTAAAGGCTGGAAGCCTGCTTAACCAGTAGCTGGGCTAAATCAGTAAGACCTAATTGACTTGGTCACCATTTGATTGCTTTTCCACAAAAAAGAAAGGAAAACCAAAACAAAACAGCCATTAAAAAGTTTATTAACTGATGCCTAATCTAGGGGGCCTCCTAAAGAGGCAGGGTTGGAATAATGACATCCAGTAGCTACCTAATCAAATGCAAACAGATCTGATTTACTGACAGAAGCAGGAATAGCCAAGCTCCTGGGCTGCCCTCATTAACTCACCTGCTGAGCTGAGCTGAGGTCCCCAATTAGAAATCCAAAGACGCTACACAAACACTTCATTTGTTTGGTCTTTGTTAAAACAGTAGACTCCTAATGAAGGGGCTGGCCAGGGAACCGAGGGAGCTAACCTTATAAAAGGCCTTCCCAGGTAGATTGGGCTCTCCACAAAAGCCACTCTTCTCTGAAGCATCTGCACTAAATTTAAGACCTCCTCAAAGGGGCAGGATGCTGGCCAGAGGGTCCATACGGAGGCTGCTGCTTGTCTGGGTAGGTCTGTGTGGTTATTGCTTTCTAAGGGCCGCAGTAGGTTTCCCCAGGAGTTCCTCCCGATGCACATTCATCCCAAGAAGCATGGCCCTCTGCTATGATATTGGCTATTCTGAAATGCGAATCCCCAATCTGCTGGAACATGAAACCATGGCTGAAGTGATCCAGCAATCCTCCAGCTGGCTGCCATTGCTAGCCAGGGAATGCCATCCAGATGCCCGCATCTTCCTCTGCTCCCTCTTTGCACCAATATGCCTGGACAGGTAAGGCTTTAACCTTTCTATTGTTTCCAAGGGAAAGGGCCCCCCTGGGCAGTCAATGAACATGTGACCCTATCTCCCTTATGCCCATTGGTTCCCCTTTGCCATGGGCCAGAAGGGCTGCACTCTTCTAGCTGCTGGGTTTGTGTGTTTGAGAAGTCTTGTGCAGTCTGCTGTAGAAAGAGAGACCTGCTCTCTCAGATCATCAGCTCCCAGCACAAAAGCCAGTCCTGCCCCAGCTTCTGAAGTACATAAGTGCTCTCCACTGAGGAAGCAAGAGGCCTGTCCCACTGAAGAGACGGGAGAACCAGCCACCTCCTTCTGCCTTGGATTCCATTCCAGCAAAAAATGACCAGCCGTCCCAGTGATCCCACAGCCAGAGCCCCTTTTTGCTCTCTGTGTTTTCCCTCTCACAGTGCAGGTCTCTTTCTGTCCTGCTGTTCATTCTTTTTTTTTTTTTTTTTTGTCTCAAACCCTTACCGTCTATCTTAGAATCAATACTGTGTATTGGTTCTAAGGCAAGAGTGGTAAGGGCTGGGCAATGGGGGTCAAGTGACTTTCCCAAGGTCACACAGCTGAGAAGTGTCTGAGGTCAGAACTGAACCTAGGACTTCCCATCTCTAGGTCTAGCTTTCACTCAGTCACCCAGATGCTCCCCTGCTGTTCACTCTTAAAGTCTTCTGTCACTGTAAAGGGCACAGGCCAATGGAAGATCACCCCTCACAGTCACCAGAAATGGAGAGGAATCGAAGCTTTCATCTTCTCCCTTTTGCTCTTCTGCTGGAAGTAATTCTGCTACTCCCACAGCAGCCTCCCTTTCAGGAAAAAAATGGATCCATATGCCAAAAGGCTTCTTAATTTATCCTTATTTCCAGAAAATGAAACCATGACATCAAAATGTAATCCTCTGGTGCTAACAAGAATTTCACCCTGGTAATGTAAAGTGCCAACAAGAGGTCCCCATTTTCCTCCCTTTCCCACAGCTGTAATTTAGGGATAGAAAACACCGATGGGTTCTGAATGGAAGCTAATGTACACGTTAACCCCCAGCCACCTGGAATGTTTCCCAGCCAAATGAACCAGGTATTCACTGTAATTCTGTCCAGTTTGACAAATGTTTAATAAAGCCATGCTGTAAGCACGACACTGTGCTAGGCACCAGAGAAAGTACAAAGTTTATCTAAGGTAATGAATGTCCCTGTCCCTGGAGCTTATGGTCTAGAGCAGTGGTTCCCAAACTTTTTTGGCCTACCGCCCCCTTTCCAGAAAAAATATTACTTAGCCCCCTGGAAATTAATTTTTTAAAAAATTTAATAGCAATTAATAGGAAAGATAAATGCACCTGTGGCCATCACCGCCTCCCTGGATTGCTGCAGTACCCACCAGGGGGCTATGGCGCCCACTTTGGGAATCACTAGTCTAGTGCATGATTTAATAATATACAATAACACATAATAAGTGAGATAAGGATAAAAGAGCCACTTCCCAGAAAGGTGCAAAACAAAGTGCTGCTTGAGGCCCAAGTGGGGAGTCATTCTTGATGACTTCATGGCTTCCCCAGAGAGCAAAGGCTGAAATGATATAGAGCAGAGCTCCCATTGTACTTTTCTCCATGGCCTGACCGGGAAGGGAAACATTCTTACTTCAGGAATTCCTGAGTGCCTCCATCCAAGGAAGACTCTGTGTCAGTATTTTTGTACTCCCAACATTTCCAGAGCAATGCCACACGGACCAGTTTGAGAAGTCATCTGAAACCCGAGACAAAGGGGGTCCCATAGCTGGATGGTGGAAAGGTGATGGAAACATCAGTATTTAGGGTCTGGGTGCTTATTGCATTACCACAGTTTAGGGAGGCCTTTTCTGACAGTGAATTGGCAAACATTTCTAGAGTACCAAAGTGGCATGATGGATAGAGAATTGGCCATGGAGTCAGGAAAACCTGAGTTCAAATCTTTACCTCAGACAATGGCTAGCTGTATGACTTTGGGCAAGTCACTTAACCTCGGAGGCCCTTGTTTTTCTCAACTATAAAATGATAATAATAGCAGCACCTATTTCCCAGGGTTGTTGTAAGAATTAGATGAGATCATATTTATAAAGTGCTGAGCACAGTGCCTGGCACGTAATAGGTGCTTACTAAACATGTCCTTCCTTCTTTTCACCTACTATGCCCAGAACAACAAGCTATGCTGTTAAATAAACTGTACCTACTTATTAAGTCTCCTTTCTCTGTACAATGGCCTTCACTGTGTGAATGAGAATGCTGCTGGATTTAACAAGTGTCCTGGTTCTCCTTCCTTTAGAATCATCTACCCCTGCCGAAGTCTCTGTGAAAGTGTCCGGGACAGCTGCGCCCCCATCATGGCTTGCTATGGATACCCTTGGCCAGAGATCCTCCAGTGTGATAACTTTCCTATAGAACACAGTTTGTGTATCTCTACAATCAGCGATGAAACAACTGAGAACAGGAGAAGTAAGTCCATCAGTCTCTTCTGATCCCCTCCATCTAGCATGGAGTTTATGACTACTACAATTATTTCTACTAAACACACATGCATAGAGAGAGTTTAAAAAGATGTAACAAAACTGTCCTGTGATTCATCTTTTGAATTTTTCTTTTGTGCATTAAAAAATGTTCTGGGGGCAACAAGATGGCTCACTGAACTAAAAGCCAGGCCTGGAGGGAGATAGGAGGTCCCAGATTTAAATGCGGCCTCAAACACCTCCTAGCTGTGTGACCTTGGGCAAATCACTTAGCCCTCATCGCCTAGCCTTTGCCACATGGATTGCTGGAGTGTTGATTCTGAGCTAGAAGGGTTTTTAAAAAATGTTCTGATTTTTTTTAATTTCCTCTCCCCAACCTTGTAACTAAGGAGTCCACTGGCCACATCTTGAGAAGGCTCCTCTAATTCTGTAACTCTAGGCCTCTGCCTCTCTGCCAAGAATTGGGGGCTATGTCTCAGCATTTCTTGTTGAGAGTGCTTAGTGGCAGCTGCTTTTGTTTTCCCTCCTTTATTATTATGGTTATCTTGACAGTTGTTCTGCCTCTGCTCATGTCACTCTGTGCAAATGTTGCCATATTTCTCTGCCTACATCATATTCTTCTTACATCATATACATTTCTTATGACGCAATTAAATTCTATTATATTCACATGATACATTTTGTTCAGCCATTTCCCAATTTATAGTCCTCTATTTTGTTTCTAGTTCTTTCTTTTTCTTAAAAAACTCTTATTTTCTATCTTAAAATCATACTAGGGATTGGTTTTAAGGCAGAAAAGCACTTAAGGACTAGGCAATTGGGTTTGCCCAAGGCCACACAGCTAGGAAATATATGAGGCCAGATTGAAAGCCAGGATCTCCTGTGCCCAGGCCTGGCACTATCCACTGAACCACCTCACTGTCCCCCTTCCAGTTATCAAGCTAAAAAAAAAGGAACCTGCACCACAGCTCTGTCCACTAAGTCCTGTACAATGCAGAAGCAAGTCCCCCGGGTGTGACCTTCTCCCAGCCCTTTTTCCATAGCCAAGGAGGATGTGGGAGTTAGATGCTATGTTGCTGGTTACAGAGAGAACACTGACTCTCAAGCTGACCAGTCTGGCACACAGTTCTCTTACAGCTGAGAACAATGACTTACAGTGGTATTCTCCCCTTCCCCCACCAGTTCCTCGAGCCAGCTGCCAGGACTGTGAGTTGGAAGAGGCAAGGTCGCCTAAGGAGGTTCTGGATACCTTCTGTACTAGTGATTTTGGTGAGTACAAGGGTTGTGGCATTCCTCATTGCCCTCAGCAACCATGACCTTCCCCTATGCAGACTGCTTAGCAAATGAAGGTCAACACATGCCTTCTAAGTCCCCAGCAACATGCTAAATACCTGTGAAAAGATTCAGGGCAATTCATTTGAAGGTGATGTTCAAATGCCCAATTAGGTGTCATCAGAGAGAACTTTTAGTACTTTGAATCAAAAGTCAGTGAAAGGAAAAAAGTCATATCCTACATGGCAGAGCAATGGCCCCTCTGCTATCAAGTAACAACAGAGGTGAAGCTTGCCCATAGGATATGAGATTTCCTATAAAGCCAACTACTGACCCAAACTGAGGCGTATAGAAAAGTTTTTAGTTCATATCCAAACAACTGAGGTTCTCAAGGAAGGGAAAGTTCAAGCTAATCTAACCCAATAAACATTTATTAATTGCCTAGTACATGCAAAATACTGTGAGAGACACTGGGCAGGTAGGCAACATTAAGGTTTATATGCTAGGCAACGTGTCCTGGGGATACAAATACAAGCAAAAAGAAAGGAGCCTGGCCCTTAAAAAACTTCCATTCTAAATGAGAGAAGACATCCCATAAAGGGCTGGGGATTTGTCATGGAGATGATGGGGAAGCAGAGCCAGGAGAATGAAGGGAAGCTGGTCTGGGCCTTTCCCAAATGGGAGACCCAAGCAGAACTCATTAATGAGAGAAGGGAACCAACTGGGGAGATGGAAAAAAAAAAGGCAAGAAAAAAACGTATCCCCAAGGAATTTACTTCCTTTGGATGCGAGGGATGAAATCCATAAACAGATAAGAATATTTATTACAATATGAGGGGCAAGGAGAAAGTCCAACCACTGAGGGCATCGGGAGAGGCTTCTAGTAGGAAGAAGCACAGTTGAGGCAGAGATAGTGAGAGGATCCATTGCCAGTAGGCATTTCCAAGAGAGACACATTTCTTGCACCTCTGCAGTGGTTCTACCCAGTTCTGGGCAATTAGGTAGGTTACCTAAAGCAGTTTCATGGTAACAGGTAGGCTATGACCAGAGAAGTCTCAGGGCTGGTAAGAAGTACAAAGAGCCTGCTTCAAAGCATATGCCAATTGCCAACTATTCATGCCTTAATCTGAATGATTCTTTACCCCCCTGCAAATCCTTTGCCAAGGATCCATCCATCCACTGCATAGGCACTGCTCAGGATCTTTTGATACTTGGTATGTGCTATCATCTGCCATTAATCTGTTCCACTTTCCTCTACCACATGACCTGCTCACCTCTTTAGTCATGTAGGTGTGCTATCTTAATACTATCTTTCATACAGTTCTCAGAAACAAGCCAATATTGATAACATGTTTCTGCCTCCTTCTACCTAGCTCTTGTTTTAAGTTAGAGGAGAAGGAAGAAGGGAAAGTTAATTTGGTCAGCTATTCTAGTCCTTTCTCAGTTGTCAGTCTAACCACTGAGATAATTCCAGTCAAAAGATAACTCAGAAAGAAACCTAGAAAACTTGAGAATAGAAGGGCACAAAGAAGTGGCCAACAAGGGAGCTTGGCAAAGCTTTAGGAGGAAGAGAATACAAGGACACATATCTACTGGGCCTGGAGATCAAGATTTTTGTTTTACCTATTCCAGCTGTGAAGGTCCAGATCTCCCGGAGGAATCAGACCTCATCCAGCATCTTTGACTGTGATATGGACTCCCGGTTGGAGGTGCTAAAGCGTGGGCCCCTGCTGCCAACAGAGGTCCAGCCCAGATTGAAGCAGTGGCTGGAGTGGGATGCTACCTGTGTGCACAACCTCATGCGGGGCACTCACACAGGGGCCTACATAATCAGTGGAGAGGTCCGGGGCAATAGACTGGTGGTTAACAAGGCTTATGCCTGGAACAAGAGGAATAGGAACCTGCATCTTGCAGTCAAAAAGTGGAAGCACCACCGGTGCAGACAGTAAGAAGGCTTCACTCTCAGGAGAAAGAAGTGAAGTCAGATGCTTCCTTTATTCTGGCATAATATACTTTTTTGGCCTAAGGACCCTGATTGGAAGCTAAACTTCTGGCAGGAAAGATATCTTACTTAGATCTCTAGCATCCGATTATTCGAGGAAAAAAATGACTTGTTGATTCAGTTCTTGTCTATGAGGTACTTTGGGAGATGCAATGCAATCTTCCTCTTGTCCTTCTGCAAGAAGACACTGCATTTCCAATTCATGCAGGTAAGGTGGAAGATAGACTCTTCCCAGACAGAAGCACAGAGTTAAGTGATTAGTTAATCAAGACTCAGCTGGTTGGTCCTCCCACTGACACAAGAAGGACATTTCAGATGAAGTAAAAGGAAACACAGTAAAAAGGTTGATGGGTGTGATCCCTTGGCACTAGGTATGATGCAAACTAGCTCCTTAACAACGAAAAAGTTACCTCCCCTGCTCTATTTCTCCTGTGCTGCTGCAGCCTCCCCAGAGCCTTTGTAGTTCCTTACCTTCAAGACCCCATCCTTACCACATTTCTTCACTGGTGGGGCAATACAGCTCTGAAAGTAGGGAGAACAGAAATGGTAACTCTGGCCCTACTGCACTCTGACCCTGATAACCTGCTGTCTGCTGGGTGTGCATTTTTTGAAATCTGAGAGCATTATGAAGATAGCTCCATGCTTAGCCTACTTAGTGCTCTGCAATCTGAACACACTACGAACACCTCAGAAAGAGCCCCAGAGATTTACTTGGTAGACCTTTCTGAACCTAGAATCAATATGCCAAGTTCTCCAAATCAGAAGGATATAGTTTTCTTGAACTTTGCTGAGTACTAAGACCCTTACTGGAAACACTTTAAAAAAGACCTCTGGGATAGTCAATGAGACTTCCATGTACACAGCCAGGGTAAGCTGCTTAAAACCTAAACTAATATTTACACTCAAAATCTAAATCTGTTACTGTTAGCTCTCTAGGATTTATTATGAGTACAATCTTCTCACGATATTTGTCGAACTATATTTGCTTAAACTGCAAAGTGGGGAAGGGAGAGGAGGGGAGGAGGAGGAGGAGGAGGAGAGAGAGAGAAAAAGAGAAAGGAGGAGGAGGAGGAAGAAGGAGAAAGATCTGCTGATCTTGTAATAAACCAAAAGATTTTAAAAATAACTATTTCTTATAAATTAATGATAATGATCTACAATATTTAGGAAAATAAATAAATACATGACCCAGTAAGAAAAGCATTCAACATGCCCCAGTCAAGGGCCCTTGTAATTCAAAGGACAATGGAATGAGTTGGGCATGTAAAGAAGTGAAACAAACTCCTCACAAGAAACCCAGCCAGAGTACATGGGATGGCATATGGGCATCAGATAAATAAATTCTAGGCTGTTCTTGAGAAGAAGATGCCTGCAATTTCTAAACAGAATTCTAAAAGACTAAGCAGGGTTAATTTTATCTTTATTTTTGAAATATCTAAAGTGGAAAAAAGCAACTCCTCAGCACCAGGAAAATATAAATATTAACCCATTAGGTATTTATTAGTGCCTATCAATGTGTCAGGGTATATAAATCATAAAATATAATCCTTGCTCATAAGGAACTGATCACCTCAATCAGGAATAGGGAAGATTTTACAAGGCACACTGGGCTGCAGGCTTTGATAATAGTGTGAAATGGAAAAGGAGGATCTAAAGGCTAAAACTGAATATGTTCCTACGATAGTAAGAGTTTTTAGATTATATAAATATTTTTCAGGGAAGTGATGGCAAAAGTAGGATGAAGTGGAAAGGGTTACACTTGGAGTCATATGTCCTGGGTTTAAGTCCCAGTTTGAGCCATTTAGTTAATGTATGTATGACCTGGGGCAAGTCATTTTACTGTTCTGACTCAATTTCTTTATCTGTAAAATAAGGATAATACTATTCCCATCACTGCTCTCCCAAGGTCACTGTGGAGGTCAAATGAGATGATTATACAAAGCACATAAGAACCTTGACGTGCCATATAAATACTGGCTTTTATATCTTTCCTTTAAAACAGAAGTTTTTGTTGTGCTCTGGGCACATCCCTGGATAGTTATCTGCTCTACCATCTTGTCTTTTTCTTTGGAATTGCCACAACTCTTTGATTCCCTGGATAAATACTCTATTTTATCTCAGCATCAGTATTACTAGAAAAATGAGCCTCAGTGACTAGCATGCTGGGAGATTTGGTGCTGAGAGCAGCAGGGTAAGAAAAAACTGAAGAGCTACACTACACCACTGCCATCAAGGGGGCATTGAATATTGGGCACTGGATCATCCTCTCCTCCTGTCTCTTTTTATTGCTAATAATATACCCACAACAGGCCAACAAAGGATGGACTCAAATTCCTCCTGACACCAGGTTCCAGGTTGTTAGAAGTTTCCACAAAAGCATTACTTAGTTGTGGTCAAGAAATCAACCATTTAGACCTTTTAGGGCTGGAGTAGCCCCATTTATATTTTCCTCTCTCCAGGCTTATTCTCCATTCTGTAGGTCTCAGTGGGCTAGAAGCCAGGGCACATCACCGCTGGGTTTCCAGATCAACTACCTTAATAGGAAATTTTTTAGTAGATTATACCTAAAGACCAAAGTTTTAAGCTGAAACATTTTCAACATGACTGACCCAGAGATCTCTGCTGTGCTATGGGGAAGAAGAACCTATAGGTTGGGAGTTCTCAGCCTGGTCATGGTGTTTGTTCATTCTTTTGTCTATACCCCTTTTGCAGGACCTTCTGCATATCTGTAGGATTTTCTCTCCACCTACATCTTAGCCAACATCTCATAGTAGTAAACCTACAACAGAATGACTAAACCATTATAAAAAAACATTTCAATTAAAACACTGATGTTATTTCTTGAAACAGTTTCAGATGACACATGGGTCCAAGTATATTCCCCAAACCTCTGATCCCTCACAAACCTCTGATCCAGTGGGGTAAAGGATGTGCTCAGACCCATGGGCTCCTGACAGCTGCAGATCCCAGCTTTGTCCTGAAGTCCCTGGATGCAAAAGGCCAAGGCCCTCTTGGTCACTGCTACCAGAGCTTGCCCGTAAGCCCTAGCTGTAGGAATGATTGTTGTGAGGATTTCAGATACGAACCCAGTGGACATTCCCCCTTACCCTCAGCCCTGACAAATGGCTGAGGCTTTGAAAGAACATCAGGCCAGAACATCTGTGTTCCTATTCAGGTCAGAGGAGGGAGAAGGAGTAATGAGACATCCATTTAGCTATTTGTGGTAAAAATACAAATGTCACATAATGCCAAGAGTTTTCACAAGTTCCTCATCAACTTCTCTATTTAACATTCTATTCTATACAATCAGATTGAACACTCAAGTATTTGTAGTGCAATGAGTGAGAAGTATTAGAAAAGTTATTTTAAAAGCACTGTGTGTTAAGAAGTTTCTCCAGGAGGGTTAGACAGTAAATGATGAGCCAACCAGCTTCAGTTCTTAAAAGGAATCAGCCAGCACCAACAGTCAATTAGCAGGATTCTGGGATGATAAGCTAACATCCTGGAACTGGAGCTGATTTTTTTACCAGCCTGCTTTTTGTCAGGCACAGGCTGTCCAATGGCCACTATCAGTTAGCTACTGGTGTAACATCATCCATGAAGATAGAGGAAACAAGAGACCACAATTAAGTTAAAAGGGCAGGCTCCCCAAAAATTCTCTGATTTTGGAAGTTCACAGAAATCACTTTTTTTTCACTCAATACTTAAGTATTGGGACAAGGAACAATTTTAGTGAAGTGTCTTCATTTTAGCTGTTAATAACTATAATGATCCAAGGGTCACTTTGTATAAAGCAGTAAGACTAAAGATGGTGGTGCTTGCTGAAAAGTTTAAAAGAGAATTGACACTCATTTAAAAAAAAAACAACTTTCATCTTCTTAGCACAGAGAATTTACTTTCGTGATTTTTGGGGGGCTATGTATGTGTGGAGGAGGGAAGGAGGGAAAGGGAAATCAAGTTGATATAAATGTGAATTTTTAGAACTCTTGGACTGAAATTTATGCTAGTAGTTTCACAAATCGAAACTGTGACAGGCCCATTGCTGTAGGGAGTTTTGTTGGTATGTCCTTACCAAAGAGAAGAGGCTTCAAGCTGAGGGTCTTCACATCATGTATTTTGTTGGGGATCAGCTCCACCTTCTGTTTGTAGCCAACCTGGATAATAGCACATTGGGATCGAATGAACCCCTCAGCCACCTGCCACCTCCTAGGTTCCAAAGCCCCCGGCACAGTGTTTTGTCCATACATTGGACTTTAAGGTTTGCAAAGCACTTTACATATGTTATACAATTAACAAATATTTGTTGGAACTTAATAGAAAGTCACAAAATAGGGTTTACTGACAGCATATTGAGCAAAAGGCTATGGGGGACAATTTAAAACACTACTGCAGAAACAATCTTGGAAATAACCTTATTTCTCAAGGGCTGGTGGGATTGACATTTCCTGGGAGCTAAACATCATTTACAAGGTAATTAATTCATCTTCTTAGAGACAAAAAACTCCCTTGGAAGAAGTCAGAGAAACAGAAGCTTCAAAAAAGCAGAGAATCAGGACACTACCCCTCAAAATCACTACTGGCCCCATAGTCTTCAGTTTCATGTAGAAAGACAGACATATTAACTATCTATACTATCTATCTATATATAAAATATCTATCTATGCCTATCTAGTTTATGTATAGTATAATTTATGTGTATATGTGTACACACACACACACACACGCACGCACACACAATACCTTAATACCTTTCAGGCCTAATTCAATTCTAACACTGCAGCTGCTGGATGGGAGGAGGGGAAGATGAGAGGAGAAGGCCTGGTCCAGATGTCCTCTGTCTTCTCCACAATCTCATCCTCACACTTAAGAGGGGGCCAAAGTAGCAGAGTGAGGTGAAAGAAGAGATAATCACTGGATGTGGAGTGAGGGATCAGAATTTAGATTTTGTCTGTGACCTTGAACAGTTCCCTTCCTCTCTCCTGGCCTCAGTTTCTCCATCTATGAAGTGAGGAAGGGGCTGCCCTCTGAGGTCTACTTTCTCGATCCCCAGATCTGGTGCCTTCTTACCTTGATGCCCTCCAGCCGGGTGAGGGGT
The DNA here is from genome assembly GCF_016433145.1 of Gracilinanus agilis. Classification (NCBI taxonomy): domain Eukaryota; kingdom Metazoa; phylum Chordata; class Mammalia; order Didelphimorphia; family Didelphidae; genus Gracilinanus; species Gracilinanus agilis. Next base: position 92,382,273 of record NC_058130.1, read on the forward strand.
GCTCCGAAGAGAGCAGGGGCTGGAGGGGCAACGGGAGCCCGCGGGGCGGGGGCGGGAGCCGCGGGTCCAGGGTCTGGGGACACCCCTTGGCCAGTCGCCGGCCCGGGGCCGGACGAGTCGCCGTTGCTGTAGTGCACGAAAAAGAGCAGCGCTAGTACGTTGCCCAGGTAGAGGTGCACGAACACCATCAGCACCAGGAAGTAGGAGCGAGAACAGATACCGCGGTGCTTGCCCCCAGCCAGGCCCGGCGGGGCCAGCGGGGCCTTGGCCGTGACCTCTCCATCAGTCTGCGGGCTCAGTAGCGCCCAGGGGGGCTTCGCGGCCTCCTCAACTTCGGGCCGCGGAGCTGCCGCCGCCATCGCGCCAGTTCCTGCCCTGACTGGGCGAGGATGTGCTGCGGAGGGAAGAATCTAGCCGCTAGGCCGCGGAGGCCGGCGGGGGCGCCCGGGGGCCCCAAGCCCCGGCCCAGCCACGGTCGCCCCTAGTAACCCACTGGAGCAGAGAAGCGGAAGTGGCGCTGAGCTAGCGGGCACGCGCTAGCCTCCCCACTCCTTTCCTCCCTCCCCTCACCCCCTCACCCTCCCACCCCCGTCTCGCGATGGTTGTTGCTAAGAAACGGGGCAAGACTGAGGATGCTGCATTAGCCTCCCCCGCCTCGTAGTTGCTAGGAGATAGGGCAACCCCGAAGATGCTACAAAGCACTCCCTCCTCTCTTAGCCCTTCGCCACACCTTCGCATTAGTTGCTAGGAGACGGATGGAGGCAGAGGATGCGGCAGAGGCACTGGAGGAAGGCTGCCTGTGTGGGTAGGAACAGGCTAGTTTTCCCAAGTGTATCCCCAGTGCTTATGTCTAGTAAGACAAAGGGATCTCATTGGCTTCGGGAACAAATATCAAACGACATATATAAAATATTTAGCACATAGTAGGCATTTAATAAATGCTTCCCCTAGCCTCCTCTTCCTGGCTGAGAAAATTCTCTCTACTGATGTATTCTCCAGGAAAGTTGCCCAACTACAACAATTTCTTGGTTTTGAGGCAGGCCCTACCATTTCATTTCAAAATTAATAAAATTTTCGTTCATTCATAGTTCCTTACAAACACACCCTTTTGCTGATGTCCCACTCTTCCTTTGTTCTTCATCACCCAGTTCAGGTGCTGACTCTCCAAATCCTTCCCAGATTCACTCACACCCTCAGGCATGTTGCCTGGTCCTCTCCTTTGTATTTAGAATTTTTTTAAATTTTATTTGGATTTTTTTATTTGAATAACAAATTTCTATGTGTTTTCTGAAGTTATGTAATTTATATTGTCTCCCTCCCTTCTTTCCCAGCCCCACCCCCCACTTCCTGGAGCTGATAAGCAATTTAATCTGGGCTATACGTACTTTACCTGTACTTGATCCATGTTTTCTAATTATCATATTAGTATATGTTAGTTATTTGTATAGCTCTCCTACTATCCCCAGCAGACAATATGTTCTATGTTTATCTTTGCACGGCTAGTACCGAGCATAGGACATTGTATACAATAAATATCTAATCTTGGTTAAATTTAATTGTATTCTCTGAAACTGGTCCATTACCCTACAGCAGTGATGGTGAACCTTATGGCACGGGTGTAAAAGATGACAGAGTGCTCTCTTCTGTGGGCATGTGGTTGCCCTCCCCACCCCACTCCCAGAGATAATTACTAGAAAGGCAGAGGGACTTAGTCAGAGCTGCTCCCTTCTCCCTCTCTACCATGCCTGATGACATTTTTTCACATCATCTGCCACTCTGCTTAGGAGCTCCAAAAAGGGAGCTTTTTCTCCCTCTCCTGTGTGGGGTGGGGCAAATGGTCTCTGTGTGGGGTCAGGCACGACACTCGGTTTGGGGCTGACACTCTGTCTCTAAAAGGCTTGCCATCACTGCCCTACAGTTTCAGCTTCAAGGCTTTGGTAAGGCCCACATAAGCATTTTATGTACTCTCACCTCTGTTACTAGATTTTAAGTTCCTTTGAATAGGTTTTAGTTCCCCCACTGTTGAACACAATGCCTTATAAATAGTAAATATATAATAAATGTTGAATGAATAAAGAGTGGGAAGTGACAAAACTGCATGCACCCTTTAATCCAGCAATTTTACCAAGTATATATCCAAAGGAGTTAAAGAATAGAAACAAAGATTCAGTATACACCAAAATATTCACAACAATGTTTTCAGTGTCAGAGGTTAAGTAACTTGTCCAGAGGCACTTATCTAGTGTCTGCACTACATTTGAACTCAGATCTTCCTGGCTTTAGGTCTAGTGCTCAAAGTGCTATAACACCCAGCTGTAAAATTCAAGGTTACTTGCGGAGAGTAGAGTGAATATGGCAGAGGAGGCTAGAAAGAAGAAAAAGTCTAGAACAGATGATGAATAGAGTGTGACAGAAAGACAATTTGGAAAGAAAAACTTATATGGCAGTGAGGGTTTATTTGAGACTGGCTAACATGAATCTGTAGAGGACTCAGTTAGTTGTATGACTTTCTCCAATGACATTCAGCATACCAGGAATAATAATAGATAAAACCAATGGTGGAAGTGATCTGTGGTCATTGGCAGGCTAGCAACATCCAACCAAGGAAGCAATGGAATTAAAGTATATATGTATACTTTAACTATATATGTAGGCTCAGTATATATGTAAGCTGATAAATAAAAGCATCATGACTATAAGGAGAGAGATAAGGCCAAAGAAGGGACAATGGACTGGGAAAACAGAGACAAGAGAGGGGCATCACAGATTACAGTGAAAGAGAATGTCAGATTTTAGGAGGATTGAGGCAGATGGGAAGATGTAAAGAAGTTGGTTATGATTGGAGAGAGGAATTTCAGTCAAGATCATGAAAGTATTTCACAGCCATAGAAGGCTGAAGTAAAAAAAGGTGTAAGTCACAGGCAATGAAGAAGGAAGTAAAAAAATAAACATTTAATAAAGTATCTACTTTGGGTCAGGCACTGTGGTAGGCATTTTATATTCTCATTTGATCTTCCTAACAACCCTGTGAAGTAAGTGCTATAATTTTCCCTATTTTATAGTTTCAGAAATAGGCAGAGTTGGCTTAGCTCAGTTAGTGCCCAAGGCTGGATTTGAACGCAGGTTTCCTGATTCCAGGCTCAGACCTCTATCCATCATGCCACTGAGGTTGATGAACTGGGAGGCCAAGATGCTTCGAGGGTCATAAATATGAATACAGTATATAATTCTTCAAGTATGACTTATGCAAGATTTGAGCCAGAGAGGAAAACTAAGTCAGGTGCTGAATTTGAGACTGTGACCTGGCAGTTGGTAGATGAAAGCATCATGGACCTAATATCAAGATGGAGTGACCCTCAAATGAGGAGTTTCAGAGACGTAGTAGCGGAAGAAATGTATGTTTCTCTGGTTCGTTCTTTTTTATTCCAGTATTTTTTCCCGATTACACATGAAAACAATTTTAAATCTCTCCCTCCCTCTTCTCATCGCCCCCCCCCTCCCTGGATCTAACTACATAACTGTATATAATTGATCTAATTATACATTTGAGATCATGCAAAAAAATTCCGTATTATTCATGTTGTATAAAATGACATTAAAAAAACCCACAAATAAAGTGAAAAATGGTATGCCTCAATCTGTAGTCATACTCCATCCGTTTTTTCTCTGGAGGTGAACAGCAATTTATATTGTTGAGAATACCTCAACTCAGCTACTCAAAGTTGATCATCAGACAATATTGCTGTCACTGTGTACAATGCACTCCTAGTTCTGCTCACTTCACTTTGTATCAGGTTATGTAAATCTTTCCAGGGTTTTCTGAAATCATCCTGCTTGTTATATCTTCTAGCAAAATAGTATTGCATCACAACCATATATCACAACTTGTTCAGTCATTCCTCAATGGATAGACATTCTCTCAATTTCTAACCCTTTGCAATCACAAAAAGAGCTACTATAAAGTTTTACAAATAGGTCCTTTTACTTTTTTTTTAATTTTTTAATTTTTATCCCTTACTGGATCAAAAGGTGTGCAGCATAGTTTTGTAGGGCACAGTTCCAAATTGCCCTCCAAAATGGTTGGATCATTTCACAAGTCCAGCAGTAATGCATTAGTGTCCCAAATTTCCCATAATAATTATTTTCCTTTTCTGTCATAAAATTAGTCAATCTGATAGGTGGTAGCTCAGAGTTGTTTTACTTTGCATATCTCTAATCAGCAGTAACTTAGAGCATTTTTTTCATGAGTATAAAAAGGTTTGATTTTTAATTTTAAACTGTTATATCCTTTGACCATTTTTTCTTTTTTTAAAATTTAGAATATTTTTCCATGGTTAAATGATTCATGATTTCTCCACCCTCTTATTCGATCCCCCTTCCTGGAGCTGACAAGCAATTCTACTGAGTTATACATGCATCATTGTTCAAAATCTATTTCCATGTTATTTATATTTGCAGTAGAGTGATCTTTTAACTTCAAAACCCTATCAAAACCCCAATCATATCCCCATCGAACCATGAGATTGATCATGTTTTTCTTCTGTGTTTCTGTTCCCACAGTTCTTTCTCTGGATGTGGATAGTGTTCCTTCTCATAAGTTCCTCTGGATGGCTTTGACCATTTTTCAATTGGGAAATGACTTCTTAAAGTTTGCTCAACTACATGAGGCTTTCTTTTAACAGAGATAAAAATCCTCCCCACCCATTTTCTGTTTTCCTTCTAATCTTGGCTATATTGGTTTTGTTTAAGCAAAACCTTTTAAATTTAATATAATCAAAATTTTCTAATTTACATTTTGTAATGCTTTCTATCAGTTATAAATTCTTCCCTTGGCTATAGATTTTTTTTTTTAAACCCTTAACTTCTGTGTATTGGCTCCTAGGTGGAAGAGTGGTAAGGGTGGGCAATGGAAGCCAAGTGACTTGCCTAGGGTCACACAGCTGGGAAGTGTCTGAGGCCAGATTTGAACCTAGGACCTCCTGGTCTCTAGGCCTGACTCTCAATACACTGAGCTACCTAGCTGCCCCTCTTAGATATAGATTTGACAGGTAAAGTATTGTATATTCCCCCAATTGGCTTATGGTATCACTTTGTATCTAAATCACATATCCATTTTGACCTTATCTTATAGGCCAGGGGTCAGCAACCTTTTTGGCTGTGAGAGCCATAAATGCCACATTTTTAAAAATGTAATTTCGTGAGAGCCGTACAGTGCTCACAGTGCGCACTCCTGTAACAGTGCCTGAAAAAAAATTGACTTTATGGCTCCTGCAGAAAGAGCCATACGTTGCTGAACCCTGTTATAGGCGGTGAGATCTTAGTCTATACTTTGTTTCTGTCATGCTGTTTTCCAATTTTCCCAGTTTTCACAAAATAGTGAGTTCTTACAAAAGCTTATATTTTTGGATTTATCAAACATTAGATTACTATGTTCATTTATTAGTGTGTGCGAAATATCTAATCTATTCCACTGATCCATCATTCTATTTCTTAGACAGTACTAAATTGCTTTATATATAATACAGTTCGAAATTTGATATTGCTATTTCAAACATACTGCCTATGGTTTTTTAAATGAAACTTCTCTATCTCTTGCAACTGGACTCTGTTGGTAATACATAGCAATGCTAATGGTTTATATGGATTTCTTTTATATCCTGCAACTTTGCTAATGTTTTTTATTTCAACTAAATTTTTAGTTGATTCTATATATAACATTATATTATCTGCAAAAAGTGATAGTTTGGTTTTTCTTCTTTGCCTACTACTTGTTCTCTGACCCACTCATTCTTTAGGATTAATCACCCAACTTAGGGAAACCCCAGAAATCAAACAAGCCATGAATTGTTTACATAGCTCACTTACTATTCTAATCACTGTCTCCATGACTAATTTTGGGATTCATACTATGATGCTCCATTAGATCTTAAAAATGAGAATCAAACACAAAATAACTTCAAGTGTCCATATTGATTAGGAATGAGGGACCATTGAAATAGAGGCTCTCATGGGAATCTTTCCCTGCATGGCAGAAAGGATAAATAATACTTTTGTTTCACACCCAGCTAGTGCAGCAGAAAGAATGCTGGCTTTGGGAAGGAAACCTGGGTGCTAACACTCAGACACTTTACACTTGTGTGAACATAGTCAAGGTATTAAAAACTAAACCTCATTTTCCTCATCTATAAAAAGGGGATAATAGGAATATCATGTCTCCATGTTGTCATTGTTGCCTCCAGGTAATAGTATTTTTCACTTGATTTTCATTGTTTGCTTAATGACTAGCACTATCTTACTACCTGGTATCTAAGTACAATTCCTGGCACACTGGTGCTTGATAAATGCTGGCTGATTAACCCAGACTTCTAAAGTTTCATCAGCATAGACAAACCTGGGATGACAGTGGAGTACAGGATTAAGCGGGTTCTATCAAGCTAAAAGGCTATAGGAAGGAGCCCTTGCACAAACCTTTGTTTTCCAAGATGTGCAATTAAATTAGGACAGACTTATTACCAACTTGGCCACAGGGTGATTAAATTCTTGGCCATTGCTATTTATAAAGACCATTCACTATGGCTTAGAGGAGCTACAATATGAGTCAGTGGAGAAAATATTCACACTGGTGAAATTTTGGCTTGTTAAAAGTATGATCCATCTACCTCTCAGGGTTGTTAAAAGTGCTTTGTAACCCTTAAGGTATTCTCTTGAGGGAATAGGTACTGAGGAAACTCTTAAAAAAGGTGACAAAATACTGTGGGTAGCATATACCTAGAGAGACTACTCTGATTCATGCTAAATCCTTAAATAGGTAGATAGGTAAGGTGTTACATGTAGAGTTTGGTGGCAGGGTGGGGGTGGCAGCGATGGTGGGTGGGTGGTTCTCAGTTAGCTGTTACACCTCTTTCGTTGAGGTCCAGTGGGCTATTAGGAATTTTAGAACATTAGCTGCTTATACACCAAAGACTGTTAAAACACAGGATTCTTTAGACATTGCTTAAAAGAATGACTCCACACACAAGCCTTTTAAAATTAGAAATTTACAATTTATTTTGAATAAACCACTAGAATTTTGGGAAACGTTTAAGAGCAGAGTATATTGCCCCAATTCATCTTTTCTTTCTAAAGGAAAATCAAGAGATGGGGCCATCGTATGAGAAAATGTCCTGCCCTTCCTCCTTTTCTATCCCATGCAAAGCAGAGTCAAAGTCTGCCAGATTCTCCCAGCTTTCTAGACTGCTGGAAAACTTAAAAGTGACAGCCAGCTAAGGTCTAGAACAAGCCTCAATGAGAAGAAAATACATTCTGTCGAGCACTTGATTCAAAGTCGTAAGGGCTCAAAGCTGTGATTATGGTACAGAAACCCCTTGTGGCTCCAGCATCAGTGCAAAAGCAATTTGTGTATATTTGTGTGTGTGTGTGTGTGTGTGTGTGTGTGTGTGTGCACGCACACACGCATATATGTGCACAATTTCGTGCCCCAGGAGCAGCAGTCATGCAGTTTAGAGAAACTCCTTGGTGCTGCCTACAATGTCAAGGGTATGTGACGGCCAGTGAATTGTATGAGCAAAGCTACAACCAAAAGCTCTAGAAGCAAAGTTGGGACCTCTTTGGCCCTTCTGGTGCCCCCCCCCCCAAAAAAAGACATCACAAAAAGGAGAAGGTTCCAAACACTGGAATCCTCAATGTGAGGAAAATGAGGCACCCACCCCCTTCCTGTTCTCAAAAGGAACACTCTCCCTATTTACAATTAGCTTATGAATGTGGTGTCTCTAAATTGATTTTTCACTGCCCTTCACTCTTCCATAATTTCCTGTCCTCTTCCTCAGAAAGCAGGGCTTTGCTTTTCAAAGAAAAGAATGGGGGAAGGGCTTATAGGTCAACCCCACCCAACAATGACCCCTCCACTGTCACAGATGACTCTTAGGTGGAATTAAGTTTCACAGTTTATACAGCACCCAGGAAGTAAATGAACAACTAACTGGGTGTTGGAAAGTGAAAATGGATGTAAGATTCAAAGGAATTCTCCAAGTGCTTTACAATCTCCCTAAAATCCTATCTCTATCTCCAGGTGGCCAAACAGAGAACATAAGAATTCGTTCTGAAATTCTTAGGTGCTGAAATTAAGTACGGAGTTTATAAAAGTTCAGCCATGTCTCCCAGAGGAAAGCCCTGTCCCAACCCCTGAGCACAGCTGAATGCATCATCCTCTGGAGATAAAAAACATCAGAAGCCTTCACAGAAATGTTAAGTATCTTAGATCTGCCTTCTCAAAGGCTTCCAAATATAGGTCCAGAAGTATCATAGGCCTGTCACATCAAAGGTTTATGGACCTGTACTACAGAAATGGAAGCCTACAATTTTTATGCATTCTGAGACTGGTAAAAACCATAAAGTAGACACCAAATGCCTTCCAGAATCTCAAGGAAACCTGATGTTTAAGGAAGTTATTCCAAAAGGAGGAGAGTGAACAAAAGCATAAGGTTCCGGTCAAAGTAAAAGTGGAGTCTTCTGTAGTAGCCAACAATAGTGAGCTATGTCCACTCCAAGAATTAATGTAGGTTACAAATGAGAATGTTTCCAAGCCCCCTGCTATGTGCAAAGACAAGAAGGGACTTCTTGACCAACATTAATGCTAGAATGGCAAAACTCTATCAGGAGAGAAGGGGTCAGAGCGCAGAGACCACTTCCACTCAGTTCACGGTGATTCCAACAAACACAGTACCCTTTCTACTTTTTCGCCTGTACAACAGGAGGGCCACCAAATTTAAGATTAATACTGTACACATGGATAGGCTCCCCAACTCCTTATTAAGGAAGGCAGTAAGATATTACTTTTCTTTCAGAGGCCTCAAAATCAGATTTCTCAGGGTGGGGGGGATATTCAGGAGTCTGATATAGTCTGAAAGACTAAAAATGGGTAATTTCTTTACATTTCATTACTGCTATCCTGAGAGTCAAACTTTTTAGAATTTTCTCTTCTGTTTCTTGACCACTAAAACTGCCATGGATCCCCTATACCAAGTGCACATAACTGGTCATTGCTGGCCCAGCTGTATCTTTTCTCAGGACTCAATTTACCATCCTTCTCCCTCCAATCCAGACATTTAAAATTCTTAACCTTAAAATCCTGGTGAGAAACCATGAAGGTGGATCTCCACTATGGGGGAGGGTCCTCACATGCCCCTGTACCAGTTTACTAAATGCCAAAGAAGACTCACCATTACAAAGAAAGATGTACCAGAGGGGTAGGTATGAAGAAAAAAAAGTCTCAAATTCATATGGTTCAATAATACAGTCAGAAGATGGATTAAAAACTACCCCTATAAGCAGCATAATGGGGCATATCAAGAAAAATCCAATTTGGTCAACTATCTCAGGATTCAGGGCAATGAATACACTTCAACCTGGCCCTTCTGCATTTTGGATTCAGAATTTGGTGAGATTCCCCCAGCAGCTAGTGTAGGAAGAAGGACAGCTGACGTGACCCAGCTTATAATGATCCTAGGCTCACTCCTGCAAGAGGTTGGCTGTTCTCTTCTCTGGGCAATCATAGCTGCTGCCAAGCATATCTGAGCAGGAAAAGGGCAGGCAACCCTAAGAAGGCCAATGTGGCATTTTATAAAGCTCAGCACAAAAATGATGTGGGTGGGGAGCAAATGTGACTTTCTTTCTAAGCAGAACAGCTAAAGGAAAAAAACACTCCAATGCCAATTTATTTTTTTTTAAAGGGTTCTGTGTTATTCTAGGGGTTTTTTTTTTGTTTGTTTTGTTTTGTTTTGTATAATTTTACAACCTTTGAAAATTACAGAAGTTGTAATGATCTAATACTATTAACAGCCATTCAGAAAAACTTTCCCTCCCTCCCAATAACCATCCAGGGGGAATTTAAAAAGTCTCATAAAGATGCCAATTCAATATGGCTTCTACCCTGGCACAAACAAAAGCAGAAAGATGAGAAGAAAACTGAAAGTGACTAAAATGGGAGAGCTTGCAGGGGCTGGGGCGTTGTCCTTGGTCTGTGCTCTCCAGAGGCAGTGCCCATTCCATGCAATGGCGCTGCTGACTGCCTTTGTTTCTCAGTCCTCTCTCCCCTCTCACCCTGTAGCCTTCTGTGGACTGTCTTATGTGTCATGGAAATCTTTCAGCAGGGTCCTTCTCCGCTGCTCAGCTATGTGCATCTGATTCTCCAAGTCCTGAAAAATAAGATCAAACCAGTTTTTGTGTTTCTTTCCCTGAGACAGAATTAAGGTCATGGCACTAAAAAGGACCCCAGATGTCAGCTGAGGACAAAACACACCCTTTTTAACATCCTAGAGCCAAACTGCCATCCATCCAGTATCTGTTTGAAGACCATCAGTTCTGGGAGACCCTCCGTCCTATAGTAGCTTTTTTTTAAAAACCCTTATCTTCCGTTTTAGAATCAATACTGTACATTGGTTCGAAGGCAGAAGAGTGGTAAGGGCTAGGCAATGGGGGTCAAGTGACTTGCAGTAGCTATTTTTACTGTTGGAGAGTTCTTTTTATTTAATCTAAAAAAAATCTCTTAAAAAAATTTCAGTTCCAAATTTTCTCCCTCCTCTAGCACTTCCCTTACCCACTGAATAGGTGAATGATACCATTATATAAGCAAAATCACTCAAAAATCATAATCTCCATATGAGCCATGATGCAAAAGCAAAACAAAATAAAGTAGAAAAAAAACCTGCATTCAGAATTCAGAACAATTCTAATTATAAGAAGTTCTTTATACTGAGTCAAAATTTGCTGCTGCAACGGCTACCCACTTCCTCCTAATTCTGTATTCTGAAACCAAACATAAGCAAAAAAGAGATTCTATATGGGGGCCCTTCAAATATCTCAAATCAAATCAGGACAAATATTCGAAGGGCCCCTGTGTAGAATCCTCTCTGAGTTTCCTCTTCTCTAGGTTAAACATTCAATGCAACAAAAATTTAAAAGCCACTGATTCATTCTGTGAATGACTAGATATAATACAAAAGGAAATACAAGATTATTTTTGGCCACAAGGAGCTATATTATCCATGTCTCCCCTGAAAGACAAATTGTCCAATCTTTCCTCCAGAGTGGTGCCCTGAATGGACCCCTTGCTCTAGGGCCAAGGGCTTTACTGGACAACATGCTTCTCTTGAGGGAGACTTCTGGTTAGGTTAGTTTTCAGGTGCCCATGTCATGGTGTGGACTCATGAAGGCTTGCAGATCACTACAATGCCTACATCTTTCTCACTGTAGCCATCCTCTATTTGCAAAGCACTACTCTGAACTTTTTATCTTTCAAGTAAGCCCACTTTCTAAATTAGATTCTGGTGGTCTCCTCTAGTATTGGTGCTACCTCTTATTGGATTTCTACTCCCAATGAGATCAGGGCACTCAATAGAAGAAGAGTTACTTACCCCTCTGTCATAGCTATCTGCTCGCTCCACCTTCCATGAAAGGTTCTCAATTTCTGCCTCCAGCTGGGCCTGCTGATACTCAAACTATAGCAACGACACAAAAGGTTGAATAGGAAAGAAAATCTAGAACAAGGATCTGAGTGAGTAGAAAATATAATAAGACACAACATGTACTTTAGAGCCCAATGTTATTAAGAAGTTTACCAATCAGTCCAAATAAATATATTAATATTTTTGAAGTCCAAAAATTTTATCTGCAATGTTCCAAGTTTTCCTTCATACTTCTATAAAACATACACACACATGTACAAATATATGTGCAACTTCTAAGTATAAAAGTAGCAGAAAAATGCAAGAAAGATTTGAAGTCTGTTACTCAGAATAATAGAAGTTCTTCAAAAATAAGCTTGAATGTTCCTATCTCAGTGAGAGGAAGTTTGTGCTATGCCATCAGGACTATTTGTCACAATCATCTAAGTTTCTACTGTTATTCTTCTTCCTCGTCTATAAATCAGTTAAAATAAGGATACACTGTTGTCTTTCCCAATTCAACTGAGGCTCTTCAAGTCTAGTCTAGGAAAGTCTTCTGTGAGTAGGTTCACCCAAAAAGGAAGCAGCTCTGGAAGTCATCAATCAAGGATAATATAGCTCAACAGGTGGTCCCTGCTCAGCCAATCTTTCCCAGAATTGAGATAAGGGACCAACCACCAACAATACTGTGTGCACATGGGAGAGAAAGACAAGGATCTGCAAGGAGCCTTGTGGGATGTACTAATTTACCTCAAATGATAAGAGAAACAGTTGCTGGGAAAAGGAGTTGAGAAGCAGCTGTGATTTAGGGCAATGTCAATCAGGTGTCCTATTTTAACATAAGTCCTAACTAATCAGGAAGCTTAAGGTTCCTCCTGGCCAGAGACTCAAACTCTTCACGGAGCTTAGTAGGTTCAGTGCATTACTAGAAGTATTACTGATTCATAAATAGGACTCAATCAAATCCCAAGGAGTTTTTCTGGGTAAAATATAAAGTAAAAAAAAAAAAATCAAACACAGCAAATTAATCAGTTAATTATATTATTTATATATATTTTTCTTCTAAATTACTCAAGAGCCAATTATATATTAATATGGAATCTTCTCCAGAAAACATGGAGAGAAATGAGTTTGTACTGACTAGAATAAAAAATGAGCAAAATCCCCTTACCAGCTTCTTCCTAGGTCCAGACTCCATGTAGTATGCATATGGATACGTGTACTGCAGGGTATAACGACACTGTAATAAAAAAGTTTGTTTTTTAAAAAGATAAGTCTACACGAGCACTTTTGATCTGTTTGATTTCCTATTCTAGTTCTCTAGTCTTTAAACAACTGATAAAAATTAGTTTGGATCATCAGGCACAAAGTCTTAAAGAAATCAGGTCAAATAAATTTTTTTTAATAAAAAACAAAACAAAACAAAACAGAATAAATTTCCTTGGTACCACAAGTTCCACCAGTAGTGTAGGGTCATAACCCTTCACCTAAAGCAGTCTTCACATTGAGGTTTAAGAGGTCACTGCCAACTTTGGAGTTAGCCCTATAGATGGTAAAGATACTCTCCAGTTCCTAGTTGACCCTTGGATGGCAGATACACAGATCATTACCAGGTTGGAACCCAAATTCTTTCTAGCTTGGCAGGGCCTGTTACAAGGTTACATTCTGACAAAACATTTGAAAACCCAGAATCTCCTTCATACCTCAATGAGGCAATGGAGAATTTAGTTCAAAGGAGGGGAAAATATTTTGGGAAATTCAAAATGCAAACAAAGTGCTTCTATACTGCATAATATCAAGATGGACCAATCTCAGTAATACAATATAGCTCCAAATAGTCATGAGGTACCTAGGGAAAAAAATGGGAATGGAGAGTTTTAAGATAGGGGTTGAGTGTGCCTCAAATTCCCTTCCTACTATAGTACTTAAAGAGTTTGTATCATACAATTTAATACTACATTATGTCCTGTCTCCTAATTTATTTAATGATGGACAGCTATGGGGAATATAAGCTCTCAAGTTATTTTATGTACATTTTGTCTCCTTAAATATCTTAAGCTTATTGAAGGCAGAGATATAATTCAATTTAACAAACATATTATTTTTGTAGAGCATTTTCTGAATGTTGTATATTATCTATTTATCTATATATGTATATATGTATATTTTACATTTTTAAACCCTTAACTTCTGTGTATTGTCTCCTAGGTGGAAGAGTGGTAAGGGTGGGCAATGGGGGTCAAGTGACTTGCCCAGGGACACACAGCTGGGAAGTGTCCGAGGTCAGATTTGAACCCAGGACCTCCCGTCTCTAGGCCTGGCTCTCAATCCACTGAGTACCCAGCTGCCCCCTATATTATCTATTAATGGCTATTTTATGTGGGAGGATCTGGGCATTTTAGGAGGCTAACAAAAATTTTAGTCTCTCCAGGAAGCTTTAATGCAGAGTTCTTTCCTTCTGCTGCCTGGCACCAAGACCTGCTGTCAGCCAGGGCAGCAGCAGCCTCACCTTGGCTAGGAGCTTAGCAGCATTCTGCAGGTACTGCCAATCGATCCAGGTCCCCAGATTGTTCATCACTCTTTCCTGGATCTTCTCATGAATTCGCTGGTACGTCTGTGCCTCTAGCTGTAAGCTCTTATTGTGATTTTCCCACTGTAGCAGGGATAGAGGGAAGAGGAGGATGGAGGACTTTTGGGGGAAAGGGAGGAGAACAGATGGACTATGGGAAAAGGGGCAAATAAATGTCAAAGTAGGCAAGGAACACTATAGTGGCAACCAACAAAATAGTTGGAATAAGATACTGCCACAATGAAATAAGAATATCCTTTCCTGCTCCAATATCTGAAGCAGTGTGGGCTTTATGTGTTTGTGAAAAGGAGAGGTATTGCTGAAAAACAATGTGGCTTAACTTATTAAACATAAAGGGAACTTCGATTTTTCACCTACTAGAAAAAAATGACTTCCACCCTTAAGTGAAAAGAGGTTCAGTACTAGAATACCAAGAAAATTCTACAAAATACCCAATTTAAAACTCTATGCTGGGGAGGCATTCAAAAGAACAATAATAATCTTGCTAAATGTGACCATTCAGTATAAAGTCCTCAGGAGAGGGAAAATAATCATTTTGTATTAACTGCTACACAATAATAATTTCTGGACTACATCATAGGACAATTGCTTAGTATTTTTATGGAAATACTAAGAGCAGCAGACTATTATATATAGAAGGTACTCAATGAATTTTTGTTCAATATACAAAGTACTTCATATTTTAAGTAGGTATATATGAAGAAGAAACAAAATTTGTTTGTAAGCAAGTATTTAGGGAACACTGGAGCTAGAAGGAGCCTTAGAGCTTATGTGGGCCCACTCCAGTTTTTTGAAGAGGAAACGAAAGTCTTAAGAGCTTAGGATTTAGAGCTGAAAGGGACCTAGAATCATCTAGACTCTGAAAGGTTAAGTATTTGCCTAAATGTACACAGCTACTATGACTTTCTTGGGTCTGGACTAGAGAAAGGGGCTATTAGAATGCCACCAACTAGAGATTAGAGTCTGGTGAGATAAGAATCATAAATTAGAGCTAAAAGGAATTTAAGAGATTATTTAGTCCAACTCTTAATAAAATGGAAATGGAAATGGTGGACCAGAGATGCAGTGACATGCCCAACATTACACAGTGACTAAGTGGCAGAACTGGAAGAGGGATCCAGGGTCTAACTACAAATCCAGTATTCTTTCAACTACTGAAATGCCACAGTACTTTCACTACAAAGGCAAGTGATGACCTTCCTTTTGTGCAATTCAATTTATCAGCCAATTATGAATTCCAATTTTACTCCCCAACACTTTTTCAAAACCATGGCCAAGAAAGATAAGAGATCAAAGATAAAGATGGAAGGAGACACATTATTATGGCATAAGATATTATTAGTATTCCTACTATGTTTCCTGAAAATCAGCATCCTGGCTGATGCCAAATATTTCTGGGTAAAGTTCTCTAGGATCTGTATTGCTGTAAATTATCATCGTGTGCTTCCCAGATCATACCACTTGAGCAGCAGGATTTATAGCTCAAGAGAGGGCAATGTCTGGCCATAAGATATGATACGCTTGCTGCTCTTATAAACCAGAGACCAGGAAATTTGGAAGAGTCTTCTAAAGTCAACATTAACCCTAACAGTTTGGTTCTAGTTCTCCATCACAAATTAAAATTCTAGAAGTTCCCACATCTCTATAAATTCTTCAGTCCTGCCAGCATCCAGCTTAACCATTGCTGGCAAATCAAAGGAAACTAAACTCTGGGTCAGTGAGAGGCCTCCTACCCTCTCAAAGTAGAACAAGTACTTCTTAAGGGCCTCCCTCGCCTGGGCCTGCTGACTCTGGTTTACAATATCAGGATTTTCTTTGTACCGACTGCACTCGTAGTACTCGCTGCCATGGGTCTTCCAGTCTCCTAGACACATCCAGCAGAAATCTGCACAGAACAGCAAAGAACAAGTCAATCACAGCAACGAAGAAACCACCCCCTCCAACAATACCCTTGGCAAAGGTCCAAGATTTGGGAAGCAAAGTTAAGGTAAAGTCACTCTGCTTAGGTTAGATTTCCCAATGGGAAGATTCAGTACACCTCGGGGTTCTATTTGGTAGACAATGTCTCTCTGCTCATCCTTATTATTCACTTAGTACAGAGGGTTAGTAAAACAGTAAAAGAAATACTTCACTTCTGCTATGGACAGGCTGTCTACGGAGACAATAATCTCCAAGAGCCTACATGTCTGTGTTTACAGTAGAGACAAGACCTGTTACATACCGTCACATTCTTTCACCATGAAATGGCTGAGAGCTACCTCGATATCACCTTAATAAAACCCCATCAATAGAAACCATTAGATCATTCTCCTTTTTTTCCCTTTCCATACACATAATCAAGACATCTAAAACACATCTAGAACAAGATATTTTAGCAGTGCCTGCACATAATAGGTGCTTAATAAGTGTTAAATGACTGAATGACCTATTGATAGTTCTGAAGTAGAAAACAAGACAAAAAAAGAGAGATGAAAGAAAGAGCATTTTTAAGAAGGACAAGTTACCCAATGGGCAATTTCATGAATAATCTGGAATTTATTTCCATTTGGGAAAAGAACCAAGATAGAAAGGGCAGAATCCCTTAGAAATGTTATTTCTCAGTCCATGAATTTCAGGTTAAGACAGCACCAATAAAATAAATAGCTGTCTTCCCCTTTCCCAACAAACATTACAAAAAGCCTGTCATTTTGAAGGGGGAAATGAAAGGACAAAACTCATCATGTGAGAAATTCATTTGGCTTTATTTCCTAAAGGGAGTTTTACTCTTCCATCTAAGATGCTAGAGATGACAGGAAGAAAAAGAGCAAATTAAAAAGTATGTTCTACATAACTTGTTCTTGAGAGTAGATATAATCATTTTCCAATTGGAAAGTTACATATAACAATCCCCTTTTAAGTAAAAAAAAAAATTTTTTTTATCAATGCTATAAAGAAATTAAGCAAGCTCAATATTAAGCAAAAATTATCTGGGGCAAGAGACATCAAAATGTCTAGCTTGGAGCCTTTAAATCACAGGATTTGGAAATGATTTTCTAGGCAATCTAGCCTAACTTCTGAATTTTACTGATGTATAAAATGAGACCCAGACAGGTGACTTAAACTGTCAAAGTCACACTCCAGGACTTCAATTTTGTCACACTTTTTCACAAATCAGTGATATTCAGCAACAATTATGGAGAGAAGAATGTGGGCTTCAACTGGGAGGAAGTTCAAACTAAAGTTAAAAAAAAAAAATAAATTTTCAAGTAAAAAGATGGCAAAAGTATCCTATCTTTGCAATGATAATGTGATTCATAGTGACAGGTCACAGGAAGGACCCTGATGTCAGGAACAGTCATTGCTACCAAATAGGTATCATCCCCTTCTCCTGACATGAATTTCTGGCCTGGAGTTATTTTGAGAGCTGAGATGAACCTCATCTTACACAGGAGAAGGTAGAGGCCCAGAACAAGGGAGTGACTTGCCTAAAATCACACAGAAAAATGGCACTGAATTTCAACACATGTCCTCTGATTTTTTCCTACTACATCACATTTCAATATATCACTTACAGAAAGAACTAAAATGGAGTCAGTGATGGGCACTACTTTTCTGATACAAACCACTGAGAAGATACCTGCCAGCTATTATGGATGAGCCCCATGAAAAGAGAACCAATAAAATCAGACACCACAAAGAGAAACTGGTGTAGGATCACATGGATAAAAACAGTGAAAGCTTAAATTTAGAGCAGCTTTGCACAAAAATTCTTTCAAAAGGTCTCATGTGACTGATAACTCCATAGTTTATTTCCATATAAAAAAGCACTTCACACTGGCAAACATGAAAATAAACACAAATACCAGAAACAACAGACACCGCCACAGGGCCCAGAGTGTGAGCTAAAGCCAGGACTTACCATGTTTACACTTAGAACATTGCTGAAAGAGAAAGAAAGGGGAGTGATTAACATACATATTGACCAAAAGGTTTTACGTTATCAGTGATAAGTGAATCATTAGCATTTTTGCTCACCATGTGATTGCAGCCTCCATTCTTCTCAATACAGATATTGCACTTGGGACACTGGGAAAACAGAATCGTTCCATTAGGTTCATTCGCTACCATATGCTGGTTTTAAGACAAATAACACAAAACTCTTGGCACCCATGCCCAGTGGCTAATGTGCAAGACTTCAGGGGAGGAAAATCTCACTTTAACGTGGTGGTTCAGTGGCTCAACAGGAGGTCACTGGTTCTGGAACAATAATTCCAAGGAAATTAGATTAGTATTCTTGGCTCTGACCCCCTCCCTCAAGCACCAGTTGATCTCCAGCAATTGTGCAATCTGTTAGTTAAACTGCTCAGATTAAATTAAGGACTGAGTCAGCAGAAAGGCAAAATCAGTTCCCACAGGAATGTAAGAATTGCCTCAGAATCCTGCTTCCAGAAGTGTCCAATGGGATGAATAATATATAAAATGATTTCTAGAACAGACCATCAATGCAACCCATTATAAGAAAATCATTACAGAACTCAGTCTACCATCTAAAATAAGTTAAATTATTGAGTTCCAAATAAAAATTTCACTTGTCTATACCATTTAAATGAGCTCATGGACAGATGAATGACGCTGAGTTAGTGACCATCCATTGAAAGAGTGACAATAATACAAGTTTACTATGTATCTATCTATACCTTCTGTCAAGTGGTCCTGGGAATTACAGCATTGTCTTGGAGAAAAATAGTAAAGAGGATTCTAACTTTTTCTGTAGCCATTTCATTTTGACTAGGAGCTCACCCCCACCCCAATGTTTTCTTTCTTGACACTGTAAGGCCACATCTATAGGCACTGGCTGGTCTGAGGAGAGAGGACCTTAAAACCCAATTCTTCATTACCAAGAGAGAATTACCTTCAGGGCACATTTACAAGTATAACACACTCAGTTTTACCACTTGTACTGCCACCTCTCCATTCCCAAACTCTCAAAGAGAATCCCAAAACACAACCATGTAAAGAATGTTATTTATTACACCTGACAAAAGAAGTTCCCTTCTCTTCTCAGAATACCAAATGAAAGCTGTAACATAACAGACAAAAGGAGGGAGCTGGTGATCTTTTCTGATAGTCACCAATGGTAAGGTTGGTGAGAGACAAGATAAAAAGCATCCCCAGGGAGCTGGTAGTCTAAACAGTCCTTACATCTTTAGTGTGAGCACTAATGTAGTTTGCCGTTTCAGAGTCGTCTGCACACTTTGTGAGCCATTTCCGGATTGTGGCGCAGTCTGTAGGGGCGTGATACATCTGACGACACTTGAAACTTAAAAATCAGAAAAGAAAGGCATTCAAATTTCAACAAGTTCAGTTTGCGCACCAAGTTGTCAATCTCCCTTTAACCAACATTGGTAGGATTTGTCTGAGTTTTTCCGAAGGCATAGTTTTGTCTCACAAGGCTTCTGAGACCCTTGCTTATTCAATAATTAATTCAACTATTTCTTGAATTCTCTCTTAATCCGAACTCTCCTAATCTCAACCTTCTTTACAACTCAGAATTAATCAGTCATAACAATAAAAAACATTTTAGAGCTAGCCATTTGCAAATCTTTCAACAGTGGTCCAACTGTGGGTAGTTCACTTCAGTTACAAGATTACTCCAATCTTTGAGCCAATTCTTCCTCTCAGACCCAAAATAAACATGTCCTGATACATACTAGATTCATGAAGACTTTTTGCTCTTTTTGATTTCTTACTATGAACAAGAATCTTTGAACATATATTTGAATGAGGGTCTCAGGAGAAGAATGTATGTCATATAACAGAAGCACAGAGAATAAAGTAAAATGATTAGGCACATTAGGTGATCTTTAGGGTGCCTTCTAGTCCAGACATTTTATGGCTTCAGGAATTATTTAAAAATCTAGAAAAAGAACTTTGCAGTAGCACAGTGGATAGGGTCCTATTCCTGGAATCAGGAGGACCTGGGTTTAAATCTGGCCTGAGACACTTCCCACATGTATGACCCTGGTCAAGTCACTTAACTCCAATTGCTTAGCCCTGGCCACAACTCTGTTTAATTAACAGTAATTAATACTAAAACCGTCCTTTCGTCTCTAGGCCTGGCTCTCAATCCACTGAGCTAGCCCAGCTGCCCCTACTTTAGGTTGCAGTTTCTTTAGCAGATGAGCTGGGTGGCTCAGTGGATTGAGAGCCAGGCCTAGAGACTGGAGGTGCTAGGTTCAAGTCCGGCCTCGGACACTTCCAGCTGTGTGACCTTGGGCAAGTCACTTGACCCCTATTGCCCACCCTTACCACTCCTGGGCCAAGGACAGTCCCTAGCCCGGATGAAAAAGGAGGAGGGTTGGGCGTGGGGTTAGCAACCCCACCCTGTAAAAACTACATCTGCTAAAGAAACTGCAACCTAAAGTAGGGGCAGCTGGGCTAGCTCAGTGGATTGAGAGCCAGGCCTAGAGACGAAAGGTCCTAGGTTCAAAACCCGGGCTCAGACACTTCCCAGATGGGTGACCCTGAGCGACTGTGTGACCCATTGCCTACTGGTTGTGGCCCTATGCTCCTAGAATGGAGTCCCAGGATAAAAAAAAAATACTAAAACAGGAAGTAAGGGTTTAAAGAAAGAAAAAAGAACTATGCATATAATTTTAAACACCATGCAAAGTTATATTATAGTAATGAGTAAAGAAAGTATATTGGCACAGGTATCTGAAATAAAAATTGATTCCGAAACCTTCATCTTAACCACAAGGAAGTTGAGTACATTAAAATCAATCTTCCCCTACCAGTAAACAGTAGTAACCATGATAGATCACAAAGAGAGGAGGAAAACCCAAAATTATTTACTACCTGGAAAATTATTCTCCAGGCTATTTTACACCGATTACAAAAGTAGATTGAGCTGTTTGTTTTTTATAGGATATACAATAATTTATTTGGATAAGCTACCTAATATCTTGATAAAATGCAAAAGCAATTAAATGAGACAAATTAAATAAGAATTATTATTAATATACCAAAATGATTTAGAAATATAAACCTGGAATTCAGAGAGATTTCATGCTCAAGTTAGCTTTATTTGCCCAAGGGTACCAACTCCCACTACATAAATTTAGTTATACAAGGAGGCCATATAGAAGCTATCCCCTATTCCAAGGAATTCAAAACCTCTCCAAGGGTACATTACCCATCCCAGTCATTCCTACTCTCCACCACAGATAAAGGTATATATAGATATGAATGTAAACATAAATACAGGAGGCAGCTAGGTAGCTCAGAGAACTGAAAGTCAGACCTAGATATGGGGGTCTTGGATTCAAATTTGGCCTCTGTAGCTTTGTGGCCCCAGGCAAGCCAATTAACCCCTGTTGCCTAGCCCTTACCACTCCTTTTGCCTTGGAAACAATATATGGTATTAATTCTAAGACAAGAGATAAGGTATTTTTAAAAAAGTATAATACAAACACAAACACAAACACACCCACCCACACACACACACCTACACCCCTGCCAAATTAAATAAAAACAAGAGCCTTGATTTGTCCCAACTTCCATTCTTGTAACAGCTATATAACTTTTCAAGAAAAAAGGGTGTTGTGGTTATCCTTGCAGGAAAATCAACAAGCCTAATCATCAGCAATTTTTTGAAGTTGAAAGTAGCAAGTGATAGTAAAGCTATTACCATCAATAATATTCCCAGGGTACCAAATCTTGGAAATGGGGATTTCATAACTGACACAAAATAGCTCAAAAGCACTGTGCTTGTTTTTTTCTTCCTTTTCTTAAAAACAAAACAAAAACAAACAAAAAACCAACATACATACCTTCTGTGCATTTTTTTAAAGCCAAGAACTGTTTCTAATATACAAAGAACAGACCTATGAAGAATTTAGATTTTTTCCAAATACATTAGTTTGCAAATTATCTGAAAGTAAACAACCTGTTTCCAAACACTATTACTAGAGTTCTACTTACCAAATTTCAAGAAGCTGACTTAAGGCTCAGAAAGGCAAGAGCTTAGTACAAGTCTTTATATAAGACATAAAATCCATATAAGAATCCATCACTGGGCCTGTACTAACAGTCTGTCCCCTGTGGCAGCACTCTTCTGCCATAGCCTTTATGAACTACTCCCTAGGGTTTAGCACATACTGCAAAGATCAAAACCAATTTGTTAGTTTGATAGGTATGGCACTAAATAGGTAAATTAATTTGGGTAGAATGGTCATTTTTATTATGTTAGCTCGTCCTATCCATGAGCAATCATAAACATAATAAAAATGACCATTCTACCCAAATTAATTTACCTATTTAGTGCCATTCCTATCAAACTACCAAAAAACTTTTTTACTGAATTAGAAAAAACTATAACAAAGTTCACTTGGAAGAACAAAAGGGAATATTAAGGGAAATAATGGAAAAAAAAAGTGAAGGAAGGTGGCCTAGTAGTACCAGATTAAACTATACTATAAAGCAGCGGTCACCAAAACGATATGGTACTGGCTAAGAGACAGAAAGGAGGATCAGTGGAATAAACTTGGGGTAAGTGATGTCAACAAGACTGTCTATGATAAACCCAAAGAACCCAACTTTTGGGACAAAAATCCACGATTTGACAAAAACTGTTGGGAAAATTGGAAAACAATATGGGAGAGATTAGGCTTAGATCAACAGCTCACACCCTACACCAAGACAAATTCAGAATGGGTGAATGACTTGAATAAGAAGGAAACTATAAGAAAATTAGATGAACATAGAATAGTGTACCTGTCAGATCTATGGGAAAGGGAAAATTCTAAAACCAAGCAAGAGCTAGAAAAAATTACAAAATGTAAAATAAATAATTTTGATTATGTTAAATTAAAAAGCTTTTGTACAAACAAAAACAATGCAACCAAAACCAGAAGGGAAACAACAAATTGGAAAAAAATCTTTATAACAAAAAATTCTGACAGAGGTCTAATTACTCAAATATACAAGGAGCTATTGGGACATTAATGCATTGCTGGTGGAGTTGTGAACTGATCCAACCATTCTGGATGGCAATTTGGAACTATGCCCAAAGAGCTCTCAAAGACTGCCTGCCCTTCGATCCAGCCATACCATTGCTGGGTTTGTACCCCAAAGAGATCATAAACAGACTTGTACGAAAATATTTATAGCTGCGCTTTTTGTGGTGGCAAAAACCTGGAAAACGAAGGGATGCCTTTCTATTGGGGAATGGCTGAACAAATTGTGCCATCTGTTGGTGATGGAATACTATTGTGCTCAAAGGAATAATGAACTGGAGGAATTCCATGTGAACTGGAAAGACCTCCAGGAATTGATGCAGAGTGAAAGGAGCAGAACCAGGAGAACATTGTATACAGAGGCTGATACACTGTAGTAAAATCGAATGTAATGGACTTCTGTACTAGCAGCAATGCAATGACCTAGGACAATTCTGAGGGATTTATGGAAAAGAACGCTACCCATATTCAGAGGAAGAACTGCAGGAGTGGAAACACAGAAGAAAAAGAACTGCTTGAACACATGGGTTGAGGTGGACATGGTTGGGAGATGTAGACTCGAAACAACCACACCAATGCAACTATCAACAATATGTAAATAAGTCTTGATTGATCACACATGTTAAAACCAGTGGAAATGCGCGTTGGATATTGGGGGGGGTGTGTGTGAAGGGGAAAGTAAAAACAAGAATCATGTAATCATGGAAAATTTTTCTAAAAAAATAAAATATTAAAAATAAAATAAAACAATTGTTTATTAAAAACTAAGAATCCTCCTGTCCATTATTAGAAAAGAATGAAAACCGTAAGATTCAGGGAAGGGAAAGGATCTGGAGATGGGTTAAGAAGACCCAGGAATGCACATCTTACCAGAAAACCTCGTTGCATCGATTGCACTGTACTCGTCGAGCCCTGGGCTCCTGTACCTGGATAACCATGGGGCAGTCTGCACCGGGACATAGCTGGAGCTGATAATGGCTCTAGGAATACAGTAAGAAAAAGGTAGTCAAGAGAGTTCTAAGGGAGGTGGGAGAGCAACATACACCCATCTAGTTTCTATTGGTAAATGATGGGAGAAAGGAGTGTAACCATTACATAAAGAGATATTTTCTTAAATGTGTTTTAAACCTTCTAATTCTTTTAGCTAAATTGTATTAACATGAAAATATTAGGAGAGGGATAGGTAGGGAGTTCCCTAATTAGTATACCCCTTTACCAATGCAGATTGGCAGCTTGTATCAACCTAAAATCTTCTTAGAGCTGCCTGAGAGATAAAGTGACTTTCTCTGAGTCAGAGCCAATATATGTCAGACACAGGACATGAACTGAGATCTTGAAGGCTCTGAGGTTAGTTCTCTATCCACTATTTCACTTCCTTCTATCTGTTCCATTTCCCATAAATATCAATATTGTCAAAATCAGATATGAAGCAAGTACATAGTGATATAATAAAAACTAGACAATAAAAGAACCAAAAAAGAACTTTAAAAATTCAACTTCAAAGAGGTCCCTAAAAAAAGGTCTGGTTTTCTTCCTTTTTTTGCCTTTATTAATTTTTTAATTCAATTTTATTTTGTTTTCAGTTGCAAAATATTACTCCCCTTGCCCCTTTCTCCACCCACTGAGAAGACAAGAAAAACACAAACTATTACAAATAGTTATGCAAAATAAATTCCGGCATTAGCCACATCCAAAAAAAAAAAAAAAAAGAAAGAAAAGAAAGAGAACATATGCTTCAGTCTCCACTGTGATTCTATCAGCTCTCTATGTCAAGGTGAATACATATTATCATGAGTCCTTTGGACCTGTGATTGGTCATTGTGTTACTCTGCCTTTCGCCACTGATTGTTGTTAAAACAGAGCTGTTACTATGTATGAAGTCTTGGTTCTACTCACTTCATTTTGCATCAGTTGATTCAAGTCTTTCCAAGATTTTCTGAAACCATCACCTCCATCATTTCTTATAGCATAAAAGTTTCTATCATATTCATATACCATAACTTGTTTAGTCATTTGCATGCCCTCAGTTTGCAATTTTTTGCCACCATAAAAAGAGCTGCTATAAAATTTTTGTACATATGGGCCCCTTTCCTTCTTTTCTGATTATTATGAGGTACAAATCTAGTAGGGAATTGCTAGAGTCCAAAGGTACGCAGTTCAATAGTTTTTGGAGCATAATTCCAAATTGTTCTTCATAATAGTTGGACTAGTTCACAGATCCATCAACATTAGTGATGCAAGAGAATTAGTGAGTAACAGAGAAATTTTATTTAAAATAACTCTAGACTATATAAAATAATTGGGAGTCTCCTTAACAAGACAAACACAGGAATTATGCGAACACAGAATACTTTTCATACAAATAGAACTAAATAACTAGAAAAATATTAATTGCTCACGAGTAGGCCAACAATTCTACTTAAATTAATTTATTTATTCACTATCATACCAAACAAATTACCAAAAATTATTTTATAGAACTAGAAAAAACATCAAAATTCATCTGGAATAACAAAATGTCAGGAATATCAAGGGAATTTAATGAAAAAAAAAATGTGAAGGAAGGTGGCCTAGCAGTACTATATCTCAAACTGTACTATAAAGCAGTAATCATCAAAACAATCTGGTACTGGCTAAAGAAATAAAATGGTGAACCAATGGAATAGATTAAATGTACAATATACAAGGGTAAATGACCACAGCAATCTAGTATTTGGTAAACCCAAAGATCCTAGCTCTGGGAATAAAAACTATTTGACAAAAACTGCTGGGAAAACTGGAAAACAGTAAAGCAGAAACTAGGTATAGACCCATATCTCACATTCTATATCCAAGATAAGGTTAAAATGAGTATCTGATTTAGACATAAAGGGTGATACCATAAGTAAATTAGAAGAATAGTTTACCTTTCAGATCTATGAAGAAGGAAGAATTTATTAGCAAGCAAGAGTTAGAGAACATTAAAATCTATAAAATGAATAATTTTGATATAAAATTAAAAGGCTTTTTGTACAAACAAAACTAAGGTAACCAAGATTAGAAGGGAAACAACAAACTGGGGGGAAAATTCATAGCAAATTTCTCAGATAAAGGCCTTATTTCTGGAATGTATAGAGAACTGAGTAAAATTTATAAGAGCACAAGTCAATTTCCAATTGACAAACAGTCAAAAGAATAGGAACAAATGGTTTTCAGCTGAAGATAATCAAAGCTATTAAAATAATCACATGAAAAAATGTTCTAGAGAAATGCAAATTTTAAAAACTCTAAGGTACTGCCTCAAATCTAACAGATTGGATAATATGAAAGTAAAGAAAAATGATAAATGTTGGAAGAGATGTGGCAAAATTGGGACACTAATGCATTGTTGATGGAGCTTTGAACTGACTCCAACCATTCTGTAGGGCAATTTGGAACTATGTCCAAAGAGCTACAAAACTGCATAACCTTTGATCCAATAATACCACTACTAGGTCTGTATCCCAAAGAGATTAACAAAAAAATTGAAAGGATGTTCTTATACCAAAATATTTATAACAGCTTTTTGTGGTGGCAAAGAGTTAGATATTCTATTAATTTGGGAATGGCTGAACAAATTATGGCATATGGAATATGATTAGGAGTCTGATTTCAGAAAAACTAGAAAAACATAAACAGATGCAGAGTGAAGTGAGCAGAACCAGGAGAACATTGTACACAGTAACAGCAAAACTATATGATAATCAATTGTGAAAGAATTAGCTATTCTCAGCAATACAATGAACTAGGACATAGGACAATTTTGTAGGACTTATGACAAAGGATGCTATGAGAAAGAACTGTTGGAGATGGAATGTAGATCAAAGCATACTTTTTTTTCACTTTAGCTTATTATCTGTGTTTTTATTTTATTGGTTTTTAAAAATTTTATACAAATATTCTCTCACAACAATGATCAATATGGAAGTATGTTTTGCATGAAAATACACGTATAACCCAGGTCAAATTGCTTACCATCTCCAGAAGGGGGGAGGGAAGAAAGAGAGGGAGAAAATTTAGATCTTATTTCAGAAACCACGTGTTGAAAATTATTACATGTAATTGGGAAAATAAAATATTTAAAATAAATAAAATGCTGAACAAAAACCAAAAAAGTGCATTAGTTTATCTATTTTCTCACATCTCCAGCATTTTCTTTTTTTGTTTTTGTCATCTTAGCCAATCTGATTGGATATGAGGTGGTACCCTAAAGCTATTTTAATCATCATTTCTCTACTTATTAGTGATTTTGAATATTTTTTGTGCCCATTGATTTGGGTTTCTTTCTTTTAAAACTACCTATTTTTTGATTATTTATCAATTGGAAAATGGTTCTTTTTCTTATAAATTTGACTTAGTTCCCTATATATTTTAGAATTGAGATCATTATCAGAGAAACCTGCTACAAAAATTTTTTCTCAGTTTCCTTCTAATTTTAGCTGCATTAGCTTGTTTGAAAACTTTTACATTTCTTGATAATTTTGATTACGTTTTTACCTCCTATTCTGTAATTTCTTATTTGGTCATGAACTCTTCCTCTATCCACAGACCTGATAGGAAAATTTTTCCATATCCCAGTAATTTGCTTATATCACCCTTTATGTGTAAATCATGAACCTATTTGAAATTTGTCTTAGCATACAATGCAGGATATTAATATGTCTAGTTTCTGCCAGATTACTTTCCAGTTTTCCAAATATAGTACTTGCCTTAATAGGTAAAATATTTGGGTTTATCAAATACTAGGCAATTGTACTTATGCACTTCTGTATAGTAAGTCCCTAATTTGTTTCATGGATCACCCATTATTTCTTATTCAGCATAAATTGTTTTGGTGATTATAACTTTTTAGTATAGTTTGATATCTGGAACTGCTAAAAGGCACCCCCCCCCCCCTTTTTTCCCACTGATTCTTTTGGTAATCTGGACCTTTTATTCCTCCACAGATGAATTGTTATTTTTTCTAGCTCTTTAAAAGAATTCTTTGTTAGTTTGACTGATATAGCACTAAATATGAGACTATGTCCCTCTTTTTCTTTTTAGGCAATGGGGGTCAAGTGACTTGCCCAGGGTCATATAGCTGGGAAGTGTCTGAGGCCAGATTTGAACCTAGGACCTCCAGTCTCTAGGCCTGGCTCTCAATCCACTGAGCTACCCAGCTGCCCCCTGATATGGCACTAAATAAATGAATTAACTGGTTTAGTTAACCCATGAGAGATCAATACTTCTCCAATTATTTAAATCTGTCTTTATTTTTGCAAAGATTGTTTTGCAATTGTGTTCATCCAGTTCTTGGGCATATCTTGGCAGGTAAACTCACAAGTATTTTATGCTATCTGTACTTATTTTAAATAGAATTTTTCTTTCTATATTTCTTCCTGCTGGATTTTGTTGGTAACACACAGAAATACTGATGACTTATGTGAGTTTATTTTATATTCTTTATCTCTGCTAGAGCTATTAATTATTCAAATTAGTTTCTTAGTTGACTTTCTGTGAGTGTGCGTGTGGTTCTCTGAGTAAATCATCAAGCCATCTGCAAAAAAGTAAATTTTGTTTCCTCTTTGTTTATGCTTATCCCTTTCATTTCTTTTTATCTTATTGGATTTCTAGGTCATTATTAGGTCTGGCACAATTGCTAGGTTTTTGCACAAGTAGATGTGTAGGAAATGGGACGCCTCTTTTTATTCTGGCAACTATCTAGGATACAAGTCCTCCCATTGTACTTTCTAGCTCATGTAGGCAAGTATGTTCTATACTGACATGTAATTATTGAATAGTATTATATTCTGGTGTATCTGTCCTGTATGCCCCTCAACTCCATAAGCTCTTAAGTTCTATAAAAATAAGGAAGGGGTAGGTCTTGTTTTATTTTGTACCTTCACCAGTACAGTGCTCTTCTGTCCATAATAAATGCTTATTAAATGCCAAATGAAAAAAAGATTGGGAACCAGAAAATTTAAATTAAATTAAAATTAAAAAGTAATCCAGTTATTCAAGGTGTAACCAGAGAGCACCAACATGAAGAAAATCATCAAAGGAGAAAACTGTACAGGAGAATTGCATATGTTCTACTGAAAAGTACAGAAGACCTGGCTTTTATTCTAGTTGTGTGTCTCTGAATCTCAGATTTAGTTTCTGCATCTGTTTAAAAAAATGTGCCACCTGATAGATGAAGCTGGGTGAGAACAAAAATAATAGTAATTTGCCTTTGACTGTAAGGAAGACAAAAAAAGATCATAACCCTTGTCTTATAGATAAAAATTCCAATGTTCAAAACCCAAGTGACTTGTCCTGAGTCACCTGGAGTAATTGTTCTGAGTCCAAAAAAGATATAACTTTGCCTCAAAACTAGTAACTACTGTTATGGAAGAGGACTCAGGAATTTACAGATAACAAAAACAAAAATGATCAATAAATAACAATGAGAAAGATTCTTTGGAGAAACCAAGAAGTGATAAAAACCTTTGAGCTTAGTACCTCCTGATTCTACCTGGCTACTCTCACAGCACCCTCTGTTCTAGCCCACAGTCAAAACTTTAAAGAAGTGGTGAAGGGAAAGGAAAAAAGTGTCAAAATTGTTAAAATAATACCTCCACGTAATCCCTGAAGAGGTAGCGCCTGTATTTGTCTTTCAACTCCTCACTAGGCAGCAAAGGAAACACAAAATCCTCTGGTGTTCTGAGAAGGCAGTCCTGAGCCATACAGGAGACTCCTAAGAAATACCAACACAGGCATATATACATGAAAATTAAAGGTATCAACTTCCATGTAGTTTTTTTGTATCACAGGATGAATCAGATTTCATGGGGAATAACAGAAGATGATTAATGAAAGACAACCTATTAATCTGTTATCAATCTAAGAATTTTCTCATGACCACAGCAAAGAACCAAAAAGATAAAAGAAATTAACATGTTGCCAAAATTGTGGAAATCGAAAATCCTTCAACATTACATAAACACCAGCACTCATGCTAAAAAATTTTCAGGTATTATAAAATAAAAAGTACTGGCCCAATTGTAGCCTATATACAACAAAATGAGAACTCTCTGAAAGCAAAAAAAAAAAAAAAAAAAATACATGGAAAATAAATCAATTATAGGGAAAGCACAAGTTTTAGAGGAGCCAGATTTGAGTAGGGGAAATGGCCTATATTTGGTCTAGTTTAGTTCAACTGGTAATCGTGAACAGAATTAAATAAAAACCACACACACACAAAACTTACTTCCCTTCTTAGAATCAATACTATGCATTGGTTCTAAGGCAGAAAAGCAGCAAAAACTAGACTTAAGGAACTTGCCCAGGGTCACAAAGCTAGGAAATGCCTGAGGCCAGATTTGAACAAAGGACCTCCCATCTCTAGGCCTGGCTCACTATCTACTGAGGCATCTAGATGCCCCCAGCAGAATGAAATTTTGACAATGAAATTAATTTTGCTTCAGTAACATGTAAGCCACATTAGAAGAAAAAGAACCAGTTAACAAGTAAGTTTAATTTACACGCTACTTTAAAAGTAAAAGGAACATCCTCTTGGGATGGCAATGATGATAAAAATACTTCACTCTTCCAAAGGAAAATTCAACCCACTATCTACAACACTCTCCCTAGTGTTTACAAGACCAAGGTTAATTCTAAATTTCAGTCCAAATTACAGTAAACTCACCAACTCCTACACCATCTTTCACCAGCACTGTACAATGTTGCTCCCAACAGCTTCGGCAAAACTGGTGCTGACAAGCCAAAGAGAGTAAATTTTCCTTTCGGACAAACTGCATGCACACTGCACAATGATGGGAGGAATGTACCATTACCTGGGAAAAGGCAATAACTAATTAGTCTACAAAATAGTTGCAGACCTTCCTTATTGAAGATACATGATTGAATGTTAACAGACTTGAAATTCATTATCTTACAATCACAAATTCAGAACTTTACTCTTGTCACCTTCCTAAGTGAGGACAAGAAAGAATTATTTTTAGGGACAAGTTAAGATAATCAAATTATTGTTTTGGTGTTTACAAGTCAGAATAGCTATGGAATAACTTTGGTTAGCTTTGGCCTGTAACCTCAAAGCAAGAGTCATTGTCCTTCCATGTCCTACACAAACTAGGGATTGAATCTGTAAATATTACTCTAAATCAAAGCTGTAGCTTTATTCAAGACCTTACAGGCATCAACAGTATTAGACAAACTTGACATTAAGAAAGACATGGTCCATAGCAGGGAATAAGACTTGGGAAATCCCTATTTCCTTTTGTTAGATTCCTTTAAGGTTTCATACCTTGCGTGTGACTTAGGCTACCTGTCATGCTTCACTCCCTATCTGTTTAGCTGTGGGACTTGGGGCAAGTTATCTCACTTCTTAGGGCTTCAGCTTCCTAATGGGATGGGGGATGGGAAGGCAGACTAAATGTCCTCTGAGGCTCCCTCCAGTCTATGATCTTATGAAATGAGAAGTTTCCATATTGGTTTAATATCAAACTCAAGAATGCACAGAGAATATCTTTTGATTCTGTTTCAACTCACCATAACAAACAGGTATAGTCTCCTCACTCAGCAAGCATTCAAAGGCATCATAGACTGACAGAGCTTCCTATCAATTTCAAACTTCCACATAATTCCCAGAGCAATTTCACTTATATAAGAGAAGCTTTCTTCTTATGAGATTCAAACCCTTCCTATGCATCAATTCTTCTTCCTTGCATTTCAAAGTCTCAAGCAAGGAAGGACTTTCCTCTAAGTCTTGGTTCATGCATACCTGTGCCTAAGAGACAGCATCAATGTAGTATGAAAAGCAGTAGCTGTGATTTGGAATCAGAAAACTGGAGTTTGAATTTCACCTGTTTCTTGTATGACCACCAGCAAGTCACTTAACTTATTTTGGTCTCAGATTCCTCAAATGTGATAAGGATATTCTCAAAGCACCCTTTTCAACTTTAAATCTAAGATCTTTCGATTATATAACTTGGATTCTGTCACACACCCAAAGCAATATGCCAGCACCACTGAACACTAATATTTATGGACTGCTTATGGAGATCCTAGTGCTAACTGGAACATACTAGAGAACAAATGACATGTTTGTCATGATTGTTTAATATTCCACTTAGGCAGACATCAAATGCTATTGGTAAAGAGTATGTCTGTTCTGCCACTCTCTAAAACATAATTCCATTATCATTTCTCAAGTTAAAAATTTTTAAAATCTATGCAAGAGTATAGGCTGGTCATCTCTTAGCAAAAGGTAGTTATGCACATTCCAAGAAATGTGGAAACTAGTTAACATGAATTTGCTCCTTCTTCTCTTCCCTTGTCACTAGAGATAAAAAGCACTATGTGTAAAAATCATGGAATATCATTTTTAGGATGGACCACTCCCTGCAAGATTCATTTTACAATTCATTCTTAAGTGGCAAGGAGATGATATACTTAAAACTTGTGTGACCTGGCTTTTAATTCATGTAAAAAACACATACTTTGTGAGTATCAAGGCACTGTGGAGGATACAAAAATGAGCAAGACATAGGCCTTGCTCTCAGAAAGCACATAATCTAGTGAGGAATAGAAAACAGAAGTAAACATATTCACAATACAGGGCAACATAGAGAAGTGCTAACATGAGTAAAATGAAATATTCTATAGAGTTAAGAGGACAGCAAAATTACTACTGGCTGGGAAAAGGAATTAAATCAGGGAAACCTTCATTGCCTCCAATACAGACCCTAAAGGATGGATATGATGGACTCAGCAAAAATGAAGTGATCTTTTTATAGGGGACAACATAAATAAAGACACAGAGTGGGAGAGCACAAGGCATGTATAGGAAACAATAAATGACCTAATTTGGCTGAAGCACAGGGTATACATACATAATGAAAGTGACATGGAAAAATGAACATATTTCAAAGAATGACATTAACTTTATTCCCCATTTGCATGGAAAATATTTTTGTACAATAGCTATAAAGATTAAGGCCTGAATTTGAAAGAGGAAACATCTTCAGCATGTCTCACTCTAAACAAAGTCCTATTACATTAATGGTGTTAGATGAGTATCCAAATAGCAATATAAATTTAGAAAGAAGAGCTGTGGTCCTGAAAGAAGGAGATACAGACAGTTCTCATTTTACGTAAATTCATCTTATGCAAATTCGCATTACGCAAATTTGACTTTATGCAAAGAATTCTGAAAGAAATCCACATTCCAAAAACTCACCTATGTTACTTTTACTATACAGAATCATGTTCTCTCTCCACTCCTGCTCCACAGCCTTGCACCCTCCCAGCCAAAACCAACCCCCTAAAAACCCTCCAAGTGAAAGCAAAAGAAGGAACATGCAGAGAGACCACCACTAGATCAGGGCTTGATTTGACTTGAGACCTTCAGTGCCAACAGAGGAGACTCCTCTGACCCACTGCACGTCTGGCCCCCTCATGTCTCTTCATCCATCTGTGCTTGTGTACTCTATGTCTAACCCCCACCTCTGCATGCCAATCTTGTCTGTGTTTGAACCTGTAAGATCCATGCAGGCCCCATGTAGCTGGCCCTGGCCCCCATGCCTTCTTCCTCCTGCTCTCAATTCTCTGTACCAAGCCCCAATAAGTCTTTTAACCGCATGCCAGCCCTCTTCCCTCCCCCAGGCATGAATCCCCTTTCCTGCTTCCCTCCCTCCCTTCCCCATGTCCACAAGCAAATTTGCATTATGTAAAAGCTGCTTTATGTAGAGGTCTGCGGACACTTACGTAAAGGGAGAACTGTCTGTACTCACATGTTTCGATGGACTGGGCTGAACTCGGGCCTCAACTAACAGCTGAGCAGAATTAGACTTGTGTCTAAAAGACAAAAAATGGGATTTTTTTTTTTACCTTTAGGAAAAGTAGGAATCCAAAAATAACCAAATATATGTCTCTTTAAACAAAGGAATGGTGGGCCAAAAAGTCTGAATAAACTGTATGGGGCAATACAGAAGAAAGTAATATGTTTTTCTTTTTGGTTTCTAAACTATTCCTAGGAATTCTGAGTCTCAGTTCTCTCACCTATAAAACATATATATAATAATCCCTGTAACACCTCAAATGAGATAATGAATTTAAACCTCATCAAAAGTTTAAAAATATTTTAAGCATAAATCATGTATGTGAAAATCCAAGGGATAAGTGATTTCAATAGCGGGAGAGGGGAGATTGCATGAAAAGTTCACTATTGTGGATGGAAAACCCTTTATGATTTAGTATATGAGATAACAGTTGTGACATTTCCAGGTTCACAAGCTTCAAATTATCAGAGCCAAATTCTCTCATTCTCTCTCTCTCATTCTCTCTCATTCATTCTCTCTCATTCTCTCTCTCTCTCTCTCTCTCTCTCTCTCTCTCTCTCTCTCTCTCTCTCTCTCTCCCCCTCTCCCTCTCCCTTTCCCTCTCCCTCTCCCCTTACCTTCCATTTTAGAATCAATACTGTGTATTGGTTCAAAGGCAGAAGAGTGGTAAGGGCTAGGCAATGGGGGTGAAGTGACTTGCCCATGGTCACATAGCTAGGAAATGTCTGAGGACAGATTTGAACCCAGGACCGCCCAACTCTGGACCAGGCTCTTAATCTATTGAGTCACCTAGCTGTCCCCATTATATATTTCTTAAGGCTTTAGGTAAATGCCTTTTTTTTATTATCAAAAAACAAACAAAAACCCTTTTCCTAGGAAAAAGCATATTTTTTTCCCCATTTTAATCTACTATGCTTTCAGTTGTTTCCCTATACACTAATCTGTAATGAGATACTGCTTATGCAGTACTTTAAGCATTTTGAGATACAAATCATAGTTAGTCTCTAAACTGCAATATTATGAATATAAGTAGAAGTAGAATCATTCCTAATGTATTATTTTTTTTATTTTTTTTTTAAACCCTTAACTTCTGTGTATTGACTTATAGGTGGAAGATTGGTAAGGGTAGGCAATGGGGGTCAAGTGACTTGCCCAGGGTCACATAGCTGGGAAGTGTCTGAGGCCGGATTTGAACCTAGGACCTCCCGTCTCTAGGCCTGGCTCTCTATCCACTGAGCTACCCAGCTGCACCCCCTAATGTATTATTTTTGCAACTTATTGAGGTGAAGATGCCCTCTTTCAAACAGAAAACTAAGAACCATTCTCAGAATGTTATTGGTTTTATTTCTAGTTTTAATAACTCATCACATTAACGTCAAGAGTTATTATGTGAGCAATGTTATGTGTCTGTTAAAAAAGCTAATGCAGTATCAGTATTCCTTGGTATAAACAGAGTCTTGATCACAGGAAATGGCAAACCTAACTAAACCCTGAAAAGGATTAGGCATAATACTTTCAGAGTGACATTGGTGCAACTCAAGAGTATGTGCATGAGGGAACTCAGAATGATGGTTTATAGCAGTACCTGGGCAGAGTGTGGAGAACTGTCTCAAATCAATGCCATATGAGAAAAGGTAGAAGAAACTGGTTATTTTTTATGTAGAGAAGACAAAGAAAATCCATGATAGTTGGTTTCAAATATCTGAAAAGCTGTCATATATAGATTTAAGAACAAAATTATTTTTTGTGCTGTGAAAAGTCAGATAAGAACCTATGAGGGATGAGGGGGCAGATTCCGTCCAAACATGAGGAAGAACTTCCTAACTAAGAATTTTCTAGGTGGAGCTGTCTCATATTAGAAAAGGCTGCCCCAAGAAATCACAGCATCTCTAATTTAGGGAGAAAAGGAAACTAAAGGTATCTGCCTCTTTTTCATTTTGTAGATGAAAATAATGAAGCCCAGAAAGGCCAAACGACTTTCTCAGTGATAGAGATACAGAAGAGTATATGAGGGATTTGAATTAAAGTTCTCTTTATTTAGTGCTCTTTATTTCACAATAACATTTCTTTACATTAGAAGTTTAAATGTTTAGTGTCCCAAAGGCTAGTTCTCAAAGATATTTTAGTGACTGACTGACCTTTAAGGTCCCATTCAACTTTAAATTCTGATTCTTTTGTAGTAGCAAAGAGTCAGAAACAGAAGGGTTGTCCATCACTTGAGGAATGGATGAACAAGTTGTAGTATATGGTTATAATGAAATACTATTGCACCTTAAGAAATGACAAAAACAGGGTGAGTTCAGAAAAACCTGGAAATACTTATGCGAACTGCTGCAAATTGAAGTGAGCAGAACCAGGAGAACAATGTATACAGTAATAGAAATATTACACAATCATCAACTGTGAAGGACTAAACCATTGTCAGCAAATAAGTTTTCAAGATAACTACAAAGGACTCATGATGAAAATGCTATTTGCAACCAAAGAAGGAACTGTTGGAGTCTGAATGCAGATCAGAGCATTCCATTTTCCCCTTTATTTTTTCCGTGAAATGTTTATCATCTGTGTGATATATCTACTATCATGATGAGCAATATGGAAATATGCATTTTATGAAAGTTTTGGTATAATCTATATAAGACTATTTACTGCCTTGGAAAAGGGAGAAGGAAGGAAGGGAGAAAATCTGAATCCTAAAATGTTAGAATTTAGAAAATGATGGTCAAAAATTGCTCCTACACGCAACCAAAAAAATAAATAAAAAGAAATTCTATGGTTCTAAGGGAGACTACTTCACTTAGCATTCTACAAAGAGGTGGGTAGCTAGTCAGTCAGCAAGTGTTTATTAAGGGCTTACCATCTGTCATACACTGTGCTAAGCGTATAAAGAAAGGCAAAAACTATTCAAGCTTTCAAAGGATCCAAAATCTAATGGAGAAGACCACATGCTAACTAGCTCTAGCAGGAGAGGATGGGGGTAGAGGGATGGAGATGCAGGACTAAGAAAGATGGGGTATGAGCTGAGTCTTCAAGAAAGCCAAGAGACAGAGGTGAGATAATAGGGAGAGTACTCCAGGTATGGGAAACAAGCCAAAAAAGGAATAGATCAGAAGAAGGCAATCTGTGCAAGGTAGAAAATGGCCAACATAGCTAAAGAGGGGGTTGGAGTCAAGTGTGAGAAGTCTGGAAAGGCAGGGAAGGGGTCAGGTGATGAAAAGTTTGAAATGCCACAAGAGCTTTATATTGGATTCTAAAGGGAATAGGTTTCATAAAATTAAGGACTCTCTAAATAGCCTCAAAGGAGTATTAATCCAATGATAGCATTAAATGAATGTTGTGATCAAAAAAAACATTGCATAAATAGCCTAATGGAGAATCACAACTTAGATTTCACTACATAATTTGATGTCTCAAGAAGACCATCAATTTGGAATATCATCATTTGTGACAAGACAGCTTCTAAGTTTAAAGAAGTAGGGATGGTATATTAGTGATTCTCAAAACTAAGGGCAAACTTCACAAACAGTTTAAATGTGACCAAGTAGATCTTCTGATGAGCAATTTAAAAAGAAAAACTGAAGTTTTCCTTTGAGATTATTGCACTCATCTGCTATTCCTGAATCCCACACTTTGATCACTTTCTGATAAGAAACTCCCAACATTCTTGCCATTCACAGAATGGACTCTGCTCTTAGGGAGGATACAGCTGAAAAATGAAATGGCTTTTCCAATGACTCCAAATCCCACCATTTCAAAAGAAACACCAATACAACAGTAATTTTCTGGGCAATAAAGGAGAACTGTAGTTAGTGGTGGTGGCTTTGTTTTCAAATTGTAAAAAACAGACTAACAGTTTTCATTGTTCACCTGAATACTTACCTTTCCAGTATCTCTGAGACTTGCCAGTGGAAATTAACTAATACAAGTTTAGCCACTGAATGAGACACCTAAAAAAAAAAAAAAGAGGAAAAGGAATCAAACTAGGCCCATATCTTTCTAAGAGCACTGAATATTCCTAGATGCATTATAAACTAACTTCTTGACTCCAGAAATGATATGTGCAATGTGGATAATATTCAATGACTGCCATTGCTCTATGGGCACCACAGGAGGAAGAGAGGATGTGCAAGG
The DNA here is from genome assembly GCF_016433145.1 of Gracilinanus agilis. Classification (NCBI taxonomy): domain Eukaryota; kingdom Metazoa; phylum Chordata; class Mammalia; order Didelphimorphia; family Didelphidae; genus Gracilinanus; species Gracilinanus agilis. Next base: position 92,420,269 of record NC_058130.1, read on the forward strand.
GAAAAGAATCAAGAAGACTCAGATCCTTGTCTTCAACTAAATTAAATGACTGTTTATTAAGAGTCTTCTATAGGCACTATATTTGGTTCTGCCACTAATTTTGATGGTGAGCAAATAACTTCCCTTCTTTCAACCCTTCTTTTCCTGTAAAAATTTGCAATCTGATTAAGATGACCTTTGAGTTTTCTTTTAACTAATAGTCTATGAAGTGATAGATTTAGAAAGTCTATCCATCCAACACTTTGGTTAACTTTAAAGGTTTTTATTACAAACAATAACCAAAAAAGAAAAACAGACATACAAAATAAAAGGGAGGGGGGAAGAATCTTATATAAAATCTTCAACATCTTAACCAAACAAAAAAGCCCATGGATTCCTGTTACCGTTGTTTATACATGCATACATTCACATGCACACATCCATAATCTGCTTATTTTAGTTTTGCTAATTTTGCTTTGCATCACTTCACATAGGTCTCCATTTCCCATAATTTATTTGGTCATCCATCCCCAAATCATTAGCTATATTGTAAGTTTCAGTTGGACAACTTGCGGTATGATATTTAAACACTGAAGATAATGTAATGTGCTTCATGGCTGTTAAAATGGCTAATTTTTATACAATCACTCAGAGGACTTTGGAGTTGAGGACTTTAAAGAACCTTACCATTCAACCATATCATTTTATAGATCAGGAAACTCACATTCATAAAAAGGCAATGGACCTGGCCAAATAATTTATTTTCTAGGATTACATATTTCAGAAGTTTAACCAACTATATAAACAAAAACTATAAGAAACCACCGACTTGAGAAACTTAAAAGATGAAACATAATAAATAACAAGATAGTCACTTTAAGAGCCCTGTACTTCAATAATCAATGTTTCCCTAATTCTTCAAGCCCTGTCTCAAGTGTTATTTGTTTCTGTCTCACATTTTACCTACTTCATAAAAAAATTGCTCACCACTTCTGGAGACAAAAGGTCTCACATTTAACAAAAATTTCAAAACATTTTTTTTTTTGTAGCAATAAAAATCAGGGGAAGGGAAAGGATTAACTCTTCAGGAATGGCTAAACAACTTGTGGTATAAGAATGTGATGGAATAGCATTGTGAAACCAATGACAAATGCAAGGAATTCATAGAAACGTGGGAAGACCTGTATAAACAAACACATGTGAAGGAGAAAAGGACCAGCCGAACCATGCACACAACAAAATGCAAATAAAAATGACATTAAAAGACATTTAAATTCGTAAGTTTTAGCAATCTCAGATGACAAAATATACTTTTCTTTTAGTGCTAGGACCAGTATCTGAAAGGGTTCCTTCCTTCTCCAACACGGCTTAGGAAAAGGAGGCAAAAAGCTACTTGCTTCAGCTTAACAGTCTCTTGGAGTCTCTGGCTGTATTAGGCAATTTGGAGGTTACCTAAAGTTTTGAACCCTACAGGATCAGTACCCCTAAGACAAGGTGGGTATCTGAAGATTACAAAAGTCACCACACCCTGCCCTGCTGACTAGACATTATCTGGAAACAAGAGGGGCTTACATCATCCTGCAGCCTTGTTGCTTATTTTTGCTATGTTAGGGCTAGGTAAACCTCCATTTGTTAAATGTTCAATGGCAGGCATGCAAGGCAACAAGTGCCAAGCACTGTGCTAACTGCTGAGGATAGAGATACAAGGAAAAATATGGGCAGTCTCTGCCCTCAAGGAGCTATATTCAAAGGAGGGAAGAAAACACATAAAAGGAAGTTGAAGAAGCAGGTAGGAGAAGAAAGCCCTAGGAAGTGAGAGAAGATTAAAACAGCTGAATCGTGGTGGGAAAAATCTGAAGAGTCCCTACTGAAGAGTCAAAAGTCTCCACAGTCAGATGGAAAAGTGTCTCATTTTATCCCAACATCAAATTTGAATTAATAGGATGCAATATGGTCTAATATATATGTACATACATACACATAAACACATATCATCAATAACTGTTATTTTAATGTTTCCCTTGAAATCACATGTATTTTATTATCTAAAAATATTCTGAGAAAAGATCCATAGATTTCATTAGACTAACAAAAGGGTCCAGAACATAAAAAAATTAAGAATCTAGGGCAGTGAAGGCAAACCTATGGCACAGGTGCCACAGATGGCACACAGAGAGCTCTCTGTAGGCACCCCCCCCCAAGTTCATTACTAGAAAGGTAGAGGGACTTTGGGCAGAGCTGCTCCCCTCCCCCTCTCTACCATGCCTGATGACATTTTTTTCACATCACCCCCCCTCTCTGCCCAATAGCCCAATGGGAGCACCGGAGCTAGAGGAGAGTGCAATGCTAGGACCACTCCCCTCCCCCTCTCTACATTCACTGAGGACATTCCTCATTTCACCCACCCCTCTGCCCAGCAACCCAATGGGAACGCTTTCTCCCTCCCCTGTGTGGGGTAAGGGAACACCCAATACTCAATGTAGGGGAGGAGCAGGGCATGCCATGGGGGGGGGGGGAGAGCACCAGCACAGTACTCAGTCTGGGGGTGGGTAGGATGGGAGCAAGGCTCAGAACTGTCTCTAAAAGGATCTTCATCACTGATCTATGTAACTATGTAACAGAGTGGATAGAGTATCAGGCCTGGAGCCAAGAGGGTCTGGGTTCAAATCTAGCCTCAGACACTTTCAGCTGTATGGCTCTGGGCAAATCACTTAACCTCATTTGCCTTAGCCCTTGCCCTGCTGTCTTAGAGAAATTACTAAGACAGAAAGTAAGGGTTAAAAAAATAAGTTAAGAATCCCTGGGCTATGTGGTGGAGAACAACTATAATCAGAAATAACTGATGTAAAAAACCAAAAGGCATCAATAAAATATTTTTAAAAACAAAAATAGGGAAATGGAAGGATATGCTTTTGTAAAAATGAACAGGGTTACAAAACAAAAGGCAGTGGAATAGTACTGCCCAACAAGAAAATTTGCTCCTTTCTCTGAGTGGAAATTCAGAAACTTGAGGAGCCTGGTAAGAAAGTATATATAGATGAAGGAAAGACAGAAGTGATAATGTCATGAATATCTATCACCTAGGAATGGCCCCCAAATCTCTTTTGTCAATGAGTTTACATACTATTGAGATTCTAGACTTATGTAAATAGAGAATATTTAAAAGGTATTTAGATAAGACAAAGAATATTACTAGTAGGGAAATCAGTTATTAGTTCCCATATAAGGTGGAAACTGACCCAAACCTTAAAGACAGCTAAGGTTTCTAAGCAGAAATGAGGAAGGATGAATTCTAAACATTTCATCTTGAGGAAAATGTCATACATGGGCTGGTAAATCAGGAAAATATACCCAAGATACACTTGGCTTTCAGTTGGGTATCTGACAGATTCTGAAGACATAGTGGAGAAAGTGCTGAATTTGGAACCAGAGGACCTGGGTTCAAGTCCAGACCCCACGACTTCTGACTCATGTGACCTTGAACACCTTGCTGGGCCTCAATGTGGCATCACTGGTAAGTGAGGAGGGGTAAAATGGATCGCCTCTAGGGCCCCCTTTGGGTCTAAACCTGTGACCACCCAAACCTCAAGAGACACTTGAGGTCAAAACAACAGTATAGCTAAACTAGATGGACTTAGAACTTGTGCAGTGAATGGACTGGGAATGCTGATCAATGTTAGCCTGGAGAGAGGTCTTCAGGATGACACCAAGACTGCTCTCATCTAGACAACGATCAGCATCTTTATCAATGATTTGGATGAAGACATAGATAGTATATTATCAAACTTATAGATGACTCAGCATTAATGTAGAAAGCTAATACAAAACCACAATCCAAAAAGATCTTAACAGGTTAGAATATTGAAGAAAACCTAACAAACCAAAATTTAGGTTTTTAAAAATATTAACTATACAAGCATGGTTAGAAATCAATTCATATTTGTTTTCAGTTTTAATACTATAGCCATCAAATTATTAAAGGGATACTTCATAAAACATGATAAAATAATAATGAAATTCATTGGGAGGAACAAAAGATCTAGAATATTAAAAAATAACAGTAAGAGATAGGATGAAAGGAAATAGTACTTTCAGACCTCCAACTATATTATAAAGCAGCAGTCATCAAAACCATTTGGTATTGGTTAAAAAGTAGAAAAGTAACTCAATGGAACAGACTAGATAAGGAAGAATTAAAAATAATAGAACTCAATAAGCCAGAAATTGATAAGCCCAAAGAAAATATAAATTACTTTGGAAAGAGCACCCTATTTAATAAGAACTCTGGGAAAACTGAAAAATACTCAAGCAGAAATTAAGTTTATATCAATATCTTATGCTATATTCTACAATAAATTCAAAATGGAATGCATGTCCTGAATATTAAAGATCATATAATTTAAAAATTAGAAGAGAAGCAGGTCATATACTTTTCACAATTATGGGTAAGAGATGAATCCAAACAAAGAAGGGATAAATACAACTACAAAAGAATAAGTGACTTTGATTACAAAAACAAAATGCATCCAGGACATGAAAGCAGTTGAATAAAAAAAATCTTTGTATCAAGTTTCTGTGATAAGAAATAATATACATACCTAACAAATATAGTTATGACCAAAAGCCATTCTCCAAAATATATATAAAATCAAATGACATGAACAATTCCCCTTTTCCCCAACAACAAAAAAAGAATTTCAAACTATTAACAATCATATGCAAGAATGCTTCAAATACAAATAAATCCAAATGTAAATTGGAAGAACCACCACAAAACAATCAGAAGTAAATGTTACAATATTAAAAAGAAAAGTTTGTTCCGAAAGATGGGATATGGGAAGAAATGGGAAGACCTCTGCAGAGTTAAGTGTCCTACAGATGTAAAACATTGTATATATTTTCAGATTCCACCCACAGTGAATTGATTGGTTTTGCCAACCCCCCCTTTTCTTTTTAATATATATATATATTTTAATAAACCCTTATTTTCCGTCTTGGAGTCAATACTGTATATTGGTTCCAAGGCAGAAGAGTGGTAAGGGAATGGGGGTCAAGTGACTTGCCCAGGGTCACACAGCTAGGAAGTGTCTGAGGCCAGATTTGAATCTAGGACCTCCTATCTCTAGGCCTGGCTCTCAATCCACTGAGCTATCCACTTGCCCCCTCTCCCTTTTCTTTAAAGAAAATATTCTTTGTTACATACATAGCTCTTTGGGAGCAAAGAGAGATAGATGCCAAGGGAAATTTTGTAGATTAAAAAACAATAATAAAATTTCACTTTAAAAAGAATTCAATTTTTATGGGGAAAAAGTGTTTCATTAAATTCATAACATGATTCAACAATGTGATATGATAATTAATGCAATCTTAGGATGGACTAATAGACATATAGTGCTCAGAATAAATGATGCTATTTTGTTCTGTGTCTTAGGTCATTATCTATAGCAGTGATGGGCAAACTATTCCCCGCGGGCCAGATTCCAGGCCTTGTTTGCCCATCACTGCCTTAAGCAATTCAGTGACGGGCAAACAAGGCCTGGATCTGGCCCGCGAGGAATAGTTTGCCTATCACTGATCTATAGTATCATGTTATATCATAGGTACCATACTGGACACTGATGAGTTGAAACATGTCTAGGAGGAATAATCAGGATAGCAAGGGGACTTAAAATTATACCAGATGCTTAGAACTAAGATGGTGAACTAAAGGACACTACACTCCCCCAATCCCTCTGCAGAATGTGAATTCACCCAGCCTAAGCTGCTCTATTCAGGTATAGAAGGCAGGAAACCTACAAACTCTTAGGTAGTAGCAGAGTGCCTAATCCTATAAGGGAGCAGAATTGGGGGCCAAGAACTACAGGAAACTATATACTCTCATGTGGCAGCAGAGCACCGAAGGCACCCAGAGCAGGGGGCCTGTCCAGCCCAAGTCACTTGGCAGGGAAGCAGCAGACTGGAACCAGCCCAGTCCATGAAAGAACAAGGGAAATGGTAACATGGAACACTGAATATAGCTAGAAAAATGCTACAAATTCAGAAGAGGACAATAATGCTAAAAAGGAAACACTGAAGTCTCAAAAGGAAGTGTGAAAGGATATCAGGACCTAAAAGAACTCCTGGAAGAACTTGAAAGGAAGTTAAAAAATAAAATAATAAGCCAAAAAACTCAACAGCTTGGGGAGTGAGAGAGAATGATGCACTGAACAAATCAACTCCCTAAAAACTAAAATGGGTCAAAAGGAAATGGAGGCATAAAATTCACTGAAGAAAACAACTCTCTAAGACAGGGGTTGGCAACATATGGCTCTTGTGCCATATCTGGCTCCACCTCCCGACTGGCCAGTCTGGGCAGAGCCCCAGGATGTGCCCCAGGGGGCCTTTCAGCCCCTGCCCCATATTCCAGCGCCTTCCCCCTCCATCCTCCTCCTTCCACAGGTGTTTATGGCTCTCACAGCCAAAAAGGTTGCCGACTGTTGCTCTAAGGAATAGAATGAACCAAATGGAAATGGAGGCAAAACATTTTTAAAAAGTTATGCTATTCGAGGGCTGCTTGAAGAATTGAAGCTTTTTAGAGAAATGAAAGATACAGTTAATATGATAGCTGTTTTTATATATGAGGGATTTTCATTAAAAAGAAATTAAGGCTTTTTTCTCTTTAGTCTAAGAGAACAGAAAAAGACTAAGAAGTAAAAGTCAGAGAAGTAGATTTTGGCTCAGTGAAAGGTAAACATCTCCAAATAACTGGAGCTGTTCAGAAATGGAATATGCTGCTTCAGGAGGAAGTGCATCAGGATCACTGAGATTTTCATGCTTCTGGTTCAGGTTCGATTAGATGACACTTAAGAGTCTTTTCCAACTCTGGGATTCTATATTAAATGTTAAGACATGTATTAAGATCACTCAAAACAATGGCTCACCATGCACTCTTTGTAGTGGCAAAAAATTGGAAAATGAGGGGATGCCCTCCAATTGGAGAATGGCTGAACAAATTATGAAATCCATTGATGATGGAATACTACTTTGCTCAAAGGAATAAAGAACTGGATGAATTCCATGTGAACTAGAACAGCCTCCAGGAATTGATGCAGAGTGAAAGGAGCAGAACCAAGAGAACATTATACACAGAGACTGATACACTGTGGTACAACCACATGTAATAAACTTCTCTACTAGCAGCAATGCAACAATCCAGGACAATTCTGAGGGTCTTAAGAGAAAGAACACTATCCACATTCAGAGGAAGAACTGTGGGAATAGAAATACAGAAGAAAAACAACTGCTTGATCACATGGGTTGATGGGGATATATGATTGGGGATGTAGACTCTAAACAATCACTCTAGTGCAAATATCAATAATATGGAAATAGGTCTTGATCAATGACACATGTAAAACCCAGTGGAATTGAGCATTGGCTATGGGGGGGGGGGGGGGAAGAACATGAATCTTGTAACCATGGGAAAATACTCAGAAGCAATTAATTAAATAAAAGAAAACAATGGCTCAAAATTTTTAATTTTCAGATATATTTACTTAATATTCAAGTTTGATAGGAGACACACATTATCTTTTTATTGATTTTGGCATTTCAGAAAACATATTCTAATATAAATCCTAAATACAAAACACTAATATTGCACCCATTATAAAGCGGTTGCTATTAAAGACTGATAAAGTTTAGTTCTAGAGTTAACAAATCTCCTCCTAGACAAAATATTATTTATAATGTTATTCACAAATATAACATCTGGATTTGAAAAAAATTCAGACTTCTTTAAAATCAGAGGCTGAAATTCAAGTTGGGAAGAATAGTTAACTGAGGATATAAAAGCAACAGTGGTTGGACTTGAAGCTCATAGCAAAAGTATAGAATGCTGTATTAGTCCTTAAATAAAAAATTTTTTTTTCTACTACAGGTCAAATTCTGGAGTATTTAGTATGGTTCATGGGAAGGGCTGGTAAAGCAGGGCAGGTAAAGGTAGTCAATGAGAATTTTGCAACAACACATAGTTTAGCAACATACTTAAGGGAAAATCTTGCAGGAGTTAATTCTTTTTTTTCCTAGGAAACAACTATTCATATGTTTATACCTTTGGACCTTTGAAAAGCAACTCAATTTTAGCATTTAGCATTACATTATCTAAATTCAGCATTTAGCATCACATTATCTAAACATCTCAACATACCTATATCCAGAGATAGTAAACCCAATGCATAAAATTAGCCCTTTGTCTTCAACCTGGTTTCCCCCTTTCCTAGTGTCTGTCACAACCTGTGATATTGCCAAGCACCAAACCCCTAAGCAAATGGAAACTGATTTCAACATCCTCTTTGGGTATTTGCTGCTAAATCAACTCATGATTCCTACACAAAGCTCAGTAGTCAAAAACACTAGGAATTTCAAAACCAATTTTTTCTATTATAATAAACAGAATTGAGGATTCTTACGAATGAAAAAGAGAGAGGGAACACATTAACAAACAGAATGAAGAAAGGCAAAATTCCTGCTGTATTTCTGGGCTTCAATAATTCTGGAGCTCAGGGAAATACATGACAATGCCTTCTCTGGACTAAAGAAAAAAATTCTCAAGCTTTATTTGTCGGCAGCATATCTATTGTAAAGAATAATCTCTGTCTATCAATTTAAAGTCTTAGTGAAAAGCAATGATTCAAGAATCAAAAGTATGGAGTTCTATTTCTGGCTCTGCTTCAACGTGCTTCGTGACTTCAGAAAAGGTATTTCTCTCTGAAGTCAAAATTTTTTTTTCCTTGTGAGGCAGAACCTGGCAATGGATAGATGTAAAACTTTTATGTTCTTAGAATAAAAATGTCAGGCAAATACTAGTAATTATAAAGATGAAAATCACTGCATGCTAAGGAACTATCTTTATACAAATGAATCAGATGGTCTAGCTGTATATTTATTCATTAGGTTCAATGTGCAACGTCCCCTCACGCCTGTTCCCCCACATATACAACAAAATCCCTAGGTAGTTTTCTCCCAAATCAGTATTTCCAGTCCCAACCTCATCTTGCATCCTTCTTGGTCATCAGTCATATTCTGGCTTGTGATATAGCAATATGGTAGTCTTATACTGTTGTTTCACTTCTATATGCCTTGTCTCCCCTACTAAACTCTTTATATTCAAGGACTTTGTCTATATTTCTTCCATCTCCCCAACAGTATCAAGCATTCTCCACTACAGGGAACAGCTCAGGAAAGGTATATTGAACCATTACAAGAATAAAGGTGTTTCTGAACTGGACCCATCATGGATCTAGCTAGAGTATTATAATCAAATCATTCTTCCCCGAGTGAATCTACAATTGACTTTCAGCAGAAACAAAGTTATCTCATTTTTCTCTCTTAAAATTTTCTCATCACACTTTCTTTGACCATAGCATGAAATGTCTGGACATGTTATAATTTTATTTAAAGTAGAGTGAAGGCCAAGTCACATTTAAGCATTCCATTTAAGTCTTTTAACAGAATAAGCCACTTGGTGTGCATAATTCACAACTGCCATAGGAAAGTAATGCTTGAAAAGACACCTCCCTTAAAGATTCTGCAACCAAACACGTTGCTGAAATCATCTACAGTTTGAGCTAATAATAGAAACACAAATTTCCTATCATACTTTTCCCCAGGCCTAGCATAGTGCTTTGCACATGGACACAACTGCTTAATACTTGTTAAGCTGAAACGAATTCTTCTCAGGTGAAAAAATAGCAACCCTATCAAAGAGTCAGTACATAATAATCACAATGCATATTATCAATGACAACTACTTCAGAGTTGTGGTTCAGTACTAGGGTTCTTTGACTATAGCACAGTATGACACAGTAACTGGCAAAAAAAAAAAAGTTTAAACTATTAACATTTCAAGACCCTGTGCAAGCTTTTAACTACTCTGTCCACCTTTCTTTTCCATTACTCTCTGTTCCAGCCAAAATAACCTAAATGAACTCTATTAATGCTTGCCCTCACCTCCCCTATTTTGTTTCCAGAACTTTGCTCATGCATTCACCTGTTTGTTAAAATTCCTCCCTTCCTTCAAGGCCACTTTACCCATGAAACCTTTTCCAACTTTCAGCAGAAACAAAATTATTCATTTTTCTCTCAAAATTTTCTCATTACACTTTCCCTGACCATAGCACATCTATGCTTCCCAATATCATTATTACTTTATTCATACATATAGCTATATCTGCACAAAACCATGCCTTAGAACATGGTAAGTAAGTAAATATTGAATCAATTAAGGAAACCTTTTGTCAGATATTATAATGGTTTTTCCTCTCACTTCATGTGTTTCAGGTACATCACAGTGAGATCAGAAAGCTGAGTGTTAAGAGTAACCTGTTCCTTTAAAATATTAAAATACTCTCTTTCAAGCCAAGCTCCTAGGATCTTAGCTACCTCTGTAATGGTGCAGCTCTAGTGGTTTCAGGGCTTCAATGAAGCACTCCCAGGAGTCTAGGATCAGATTTTTGAACTGAATACATTTGTGTGTGTTAACTTGTATGTCTAGAATTTTTACTTAATATTTAATATATTTTTCTTTCCCTCTCAAAAGTTAACACTTCTTGAATTGGCTTTCTTGAGGATATAACTATATTTCTAAGCAGACTATAATATGTCAATCAAGGGATTTTCAAGCTGTAAGAATTCTAACTCCACCTAAGGATTAGGGGCAAAGTTTTCCTGAGGTTGAAGTTTTGTTTTGCTTTTTTCAGTTAAAGCATAAGGAAATTTAAAGCCAATCATGTTGGATACTCCATTTTATCCATCTGTTCTTTCATTTACTTAAGTCATTCAAACACATCATATGCAAAAGGTTGGGTGTTAGGTGCTAACAAAGAAAATGGAAAAAGACAGTAGTCTCTGAAACTTACCATCTAGTTACTCTTCCTATATATCCAATCAGTCAACATACCTACTAAAATATCTGCTATGTGCCCATTTGAGAACATGCCTTGATTAGCCTAACCTTTCACAGGTCTCCTGGAAAGTTTAAAACTAAAGGGCAGGGGGGAAGCTAGGTGGCTGTGGATTGAGAGCCAGGCCTAGAGACAGGAGGTCCTAGATTCAAATCTGGTCTCAGACACTTCCTAGCTGTGTGATTCTGAGCAAGTCACTTAACTTAATTGCCTAGCCCTAACTGCTCCTCTGCCTTGGAGCCAACACACAGCATTGATTCTAAGATGGAAGGTCAGGGCCAACAAACAAATAAATAAATAAAACTAAAGGGCAACTTCAACTGCTATGAGTTGTAATACTAGGGCAACTGGGATGAGAGGCATTTTTATCAACTATTCACAAGTGATGTACTAATGTACAGTGATTTGGGGAGGGGAGTAAAACTCAAAGAATATAGTTTTTGCCAACATTATTTAACTGAAGATGGTTAAAAATGGATCTCTCCTATGTCTATTAGATAACTATAGTTGGCTTTAGCCAATCTGTTTTAATTTTTTTCAGGAAAAAATTAATAACAGCCCTGCAAATAGATTTTTAAAAAAATTTATCTGCCCACCAAACTTGTCACCAGCCCTTCCCACACTTACCAATGTCATAGTGATGATACATCTGATGGCAGTGAGCATCAGTGGCCTGAAAAAATACAGGTTGTAGTTTCAATTTTTATCAAAAATTCTTACTTGCCATCTGCCTGAAGTCTACATTTTTTCCAATCCTATGTTCTGTTATATTGCTACAGAATAGCATTGCTATATAACAGCTTCTTGGCTTAAGTAGTAATCAAAGGTTAACATAGGTGAGCTGTGGTTGGCTGTGTTGGGCTGGAGTCTAAGTGTATATAGCAGAGAATTGGAAAACAAGGTTAAACCAAACATTTTTAAGTTCCTTGTCTGTAAAATGACAGGGTTGCACTATATGGTCTCTAAGATCCCTTACAGTTCCGATATTATTAGCCCATGAACAGGAAAAAAAGACTTGGATCAAGGGAACAAGGCTGAAAAGACAATGGCTACTTAATCTAAGAGCATGGGTCAAAAGAGAGAGATGAAGATTAGTGAAAGCAAGGGAAATGTAGACAGATTAGAGAAATTAAGGAAGAAGATGGAATAGAAAAGGGAAAGGTGAAATTTAAGACAGATTGTGAAAGGTAGGAAGATAATAGAATGGAATGCAGAGTGGTGAGCCACAGGTGCCTGTTGGGTCTACCATAGTGAGACATGATCTGAAGAAAATTTTATGAGGGGGAAGATCTTACAGAATTAGGAAACTATATTTTAAGTACTCAGCCTTTGGGTAAGGGAATGAAATTGAGTAGGTCAATCATAACTCTGTCCTTTCTTTTTCCTTCCAGTGTAAGGAAGGATGGGAGGATGTTGTGGTATAATTCACATTTGCTGTGAATCATGGCTGGAGAATCCATCACCACACATGCATTTTCTACATGTTATAGTTAGGATATTGAAAAAGAATTTGAATGTTTCCAAAGAGTCCTATCTTTAACTCAGTCTTAACAACAGCTGTGACCTTATACTATTAAGCTCAGCACAAAACACAATACCCAACACAAGGTTATTTATCTGGAGTGAAATGTGAGATTATAAAAAAATCATCTTTCGTTAATTATAAAGGGAATCATTTCTCAAAGATCAAAGAATTTTACTGATGCATTTTCATTTCAATCCCCTTTGAGAAATTCATAGCCCAAAAGGTGACTGGGAACCCCCTTTCAAATTCCAACAAGAGACATTCTAGAGAAACAGGTTGATGATCAATCATTTGGAAGGAGGAGGGAAGTGTAAGGAAGAGATTCATTTTATTTTTAGGCAAAACATCTCTATCTGAAAAAGTTTCATGCCATATTAAAGACTCTCTCCTTAATGTACAAATTGGTTTAGTGCTAAAAATTAAAATTGGAATTCCTACAGCATTGTAAGCTTTATAAAATATTATATTAAGTGAAAATATCACTCCAACTGTTTCAGCTCAAAGAAATAAAATGATTTGCCCAACAAGATTATACAGCTAACAAATGCTGGAGCAGGGATAAGAACCCAAGTCTTCCAATTAGAAATTCAGATCTAGGACTTAGCTATTGTGTGCTGTTAGGATAATTGTCAAGAAAACTTACTACGTTTAAAGCTCTGTCTGTATTCCTGACTAAGAGGGCAAAATGGATTTAAAATCCTATTGCCTTTGACAGCAACTAAGATCCAGACCAACAAAAAAAGAGGGAGCATATGCTATAAACTCTCTTGGCAATGGAATCTGAGCACCCTTACTAGAGGAGGTGTGGAGAAGCAGTAGCTAGAGTCACAGAGGTCCACTCATTTTCTAAAGTCAAAGTCCAAACTTGCTGGGCATGGAAACATTCACCTACAAATTGTTACAGAAAGCAACAACAGGATAGAGAAGAAATATTTTGGTCGAAGTCTTTCCCACTGAATTAAGCCTAAGAAAATTAACATTAATTGCTTAAAAATATGTGTCCAATGAAGAGATGAACAAAAGTGACTTTAATGGAAAAAGCCAAATCCTTCCTTTAAGCCAGTTTACCCATAAGTTAGCAAAACTCAATTTATTTATCTATCACTATTAGGTGAAATGGAATTCAAATTTCCTCACAAAACTGCAAATAGCAGTTTGAATCTAGAAGAACCTTTTCTCTAGAGAAAGTATTTGTATTATTTACTACTTGGGATCTGTATCTAAAGATTTAAAACTATTCAGGAGAAAATTACAAATAATGGCCCTTCTGTTGAAGTCTCTAACATTTCCCTTTAAATGCTAAGTTTTAGAAATATGAGCTGGAAGACACACACCAGATGGGAATAAATGCAATTAAATTCCATCAGATGTTCCCTAGTAGTGATCCCTTCCTACTGGAGAGGAGTTTGTATTAGATTACAGAAAAACTAATCATGAGCGTTAAGGGAAGGGGGTCAGGAAGGGTACGTGGGATATCTGAAAACAGCTGATGAAAGACTCATACCTCAAGTATTTTTACATCTTTAAAGGACAAGGAACGAAGTTAAAGATAGGACTGTCATCCCTTAAGAGCTGCTCCTATCACCTCTCTCTAAAGACAAATATAAATCTATTTAATATGTGTGTGTATATCTCAAGTTTTTCTTTCTTTTTCTTTTTCTCCTTCCTTCCTTCCTTCCTTCCTTCCTTCCTTCCTTCCTTCCTTCCTTTCTTAACATTCCACTTATTTATAAGCATGTACAGATACTGGAGAGTGTGGCTTTGTTCTCTCAAGTTTCTTAATCCAAACCACACCAAAAAGTTAAAGGTCTGCTGATAAGAAAATGTCTTTTTTTTTTTTTTGGTCCTCTCATCCTGCCAGAAAAATGTTCAATTCCACTGACCTTTTAATTTTTAGTAGCTAAGTGATAACTTGGCAATAACAAGACAAGTCTATCTTACACCATGGCCCCTCTCTGACTTTAAAAGGCACATTTGTATTATACAATCTAGCAAAGAATTAAAAATGATTCCATAATATTCTTTTCTCTGGTTAACTTTTGTCTCTCCAATGAGATTATATAGCTCATTTAATAAATATTTGCATATAAGGCCCTATGAAAGGGGCCTTTTAGGATAGAAATAAATGAAAGGGGATTCCTTACTTCTGGAGAGCTAATAATCTAGTTAGGGGGAAAAGACTGATAATTCTTGGGTTCAGTATTAAATACATGCTCTAACCAAGAATTTCAGAATGAAACATTCCTAAGAGATGTGATATTTCAATTACTTCTGGAAGGATAGGCAGAAATTCTGATTTTTAGGTTTTAAGGTTGGGGAGAAAAAAATTTTTCTTTTTGTTTTTTAAAAAACCCTTATTTTCTGACATTTACACAACCCAGTAGAATTGCTTGTCAGCTCTGGGAGTGGGGAGGGAAGAAGGGTGGGAAAGAAAATGAATCATGTAAACATGGGAAAATATTCCAAAAAATAAATAAATTTTTAAAAACCCCTTTCTTTCTATCTTAAAATTAATAGAAGATGGGGTTAAGTGACTTGCCCACGGTCATATAGCTAGGATGTCTGAGGTCAGATTCAAACCCAGGACCTCCCCTCTCTGAGCCTGATTCTCTATCCACTGAGCCATCTAGCTGCCCCAGGAAAAGGTTTTTACTTTAAAGTACAAAAAGGACATGAACAAAAGCATAGAAGAAAGAAGGCACAAGGTGCAATCAGGTAATGGAAAGTAAAGTGAAACTGAAAGATATAGGTATGTTGGGACTAGACCATAGAACTCAGAGCATTTGAAGTGTTTGACCAGTAAGACAGGCAGCTTGCAGGATGAAGTGGATCACTCAATAAACAAGCATTTATTAAGCACCTCTGTGCACTACAAGTACTGAGACAAAAAAGAAATTGTGTCTGCACTCAAGGAACTTACATTCTATCAGGGAAACAACATATATACATAACATATGCAGAATGTGTTTCTTTCCTTCCAATTTTCCCCTCCCCAGAAAAAAAAAAGAAAGAAAAACAAAATCCTTGTGACAAATACACATAGTTAAGCAAAACAAATTTCCATACTGGCCAGGCTTAAAATATATCTCAATCTGAGTATATCACCTCTATGTCAGGAAGTAGATAGCTTGGAAAACCAGACTTCTAAGAGGTGTATTAGAGAGAAATCTGAAAGCTAAAAGAGCAAGAAACTTCTAGAGGTCCATAAAAACTTTTTTTTGTATCCCCCATAATTTCTAGTTTCTGTGTAAGGCCAGGCACTCAATAAATATTTGCTGACTTGATTAACTGGTTTTCTGTAGTCTTCTTTCTGGGCTATAAAGTCAACATGGTAAGATTTGCCAGAGCTTGCACAGTATAGAACCCAAGGTTACCTTCACATCTCAGTGAGATATCAGTAGCTTAGCCTAGCTGAATCTGAAATGTATCCATAGCAGATTGGCTAGTAGGTGATTAAATTTTTTTCAGCCAGAGCAATTAATAAAGACCAGTTATAAAGGTATATGTGGAGGAATTGTAATCTGAAGCAACAAAGAACAAATTCACACCAATGAAATAATGGATCCTGAAAATCATATCTCCTTTAAATGATGTTGAAATACTAGTGAACTGCTACTTATTTGGTGAAGTAAAATTCATTCATTAAAGAACCAACACATTGTTTTGCTTTTACAAGAGAAATCAATGCTACCCACGCCAATTTTTGAAGCTATTCACTATCAAAATTGAAAAAAACTACATTTTGCTTTGGACACAAAGCTCACAGATTAAGAGCTAGAAGGGACTTTAGTTACAAGCCTCTCATTTTAAAGTACACAAGCCTAGGTCTTCTGAATCCAAATGTAGCACTCTTTCCATTGTACCAGGCTACCTCTGAGAGTCAGATCTGTTGGTGCAAAGAAAATAAGCAGCTTGATTTCTTTGAGTTAGTTTTCCCAAATGCCAGCAAAATGGTACTACACAGACACCATGTCCTACAGTAGAATGCCAACTTCAAGCATCCCACACAAAGTAGAATTCCTGGACAGTATGTCGCACACATATTCTATATTCTTTTCTTTTATTAACAAGAAAATTGCATTTAATAATTTCATATTTAAATATTTGTACTTACTTTTTAAAATGAGGGTCTTTGATGTTCTGTGAAAACTATCTGGAGAGAAGATAAGATGGTTTCCCTGCACACTTCATTCCTTGATGCTTTCCGTCACCCTCAACCCCTCCCCTGCACCCTTCTTCCAAAATAAATGCTGAGCTAAGTTTTTCTCTCTTAAACCTTTCCCAGTGGAACTAAGGGACTTTGGATCCGGACACAAAAGGGCTTTCCAACATTTAACAAAGGCAAATGGTCTGCCTTCAAATTATTGTTAAATAAAGTAGCTAAAAAACAAAAGACAACCAAATATTTCAGTGTTATAGGTGCCACATTAATCCAGGTCTGGATTTTCTAAAGACAAAAATGGGATTGTCTATATTTCACTTCTTTACCTAAAATTACATTTCACTTGTCTTTTTCCCCCACTCTTTTGTTCTCTGTTGTATAGAGAAAAAGATAGCCCAGGAGAATAAACACAGATTTGGGAAGATGGACAGTACTTTACTTGTTCATACTTCATTCTAAATAATAATGATAGCTACCATTTAGATAACACTTACCATGTATCAGGCAATGTGCTAAGTGTTTTACAATTATTATCTCATTTGATCCTCACAACAACCCTGACAGGTAGATGCTATTATTATCCCCATTTTATAGATGAAAAAATTGAAGCAGAAAGATTAAGTGACTCGCTCACAATCCCAAAGTTATTAAGTGTCTGAGGCTGGATTTGAATTCAGGCCTTCCTAAACTCCAGGCCCAGTACTTTATATATACTGTGCCACCTAGTTGCTCATTTTGAATCACTGGAAACAGGAAAGTAGAACCATTCCACAAACAATAGGAAATGAAGTCCATGTGGTGCCTAAGAGAAGAATAGAATAAAAGTGCTAAAAATTTTAGAGATGCTTTAAAATATTTCCAAAGTTAGAAACAAAAATACATACCCAACAATAAGGAAATGACTGAACACACATGAATTTTACTGTGCAATATATGATAAGGTGACAAATTCAGAAAAACAGACAACTTGCATAAAAATGATACAGACTGAAAAAAGCAAAGACAAAAGAACAATGTACACAATGACCTAGGACGATGTGATACAAGTCAAAGAAGATGCAACAAAACTCATCAAAATTAGAGTGAGTGAATGCATGTATATAAAATGTCTGTTGTAACAAAACAAAATATAGCAATCAAATTTTTAAAAACAAGTTTTATATTCCTAGTCTATTATACAACTGGTAAATACAGGAATATCTCAGAATTCAAATCTGCAATTAAGTAAAAATATCTTCTCTGGAAAGCAGTGAATATGCCAAGTACAGCACCATGGATATGGTGGACACTCAGAAGTTGTTCATGATGATGACCTTTTGAAGCTGGCAAGAGAAGGGAAATTCCAGCACTGCAGTTGGCCTCAAAGTCTGATCCAACATTTTTGACCCATCCCCACCCCCACCTTCCATAAGGCACTCACACTTGGGGTAAGGACAGTTCAGACAGGCCCAACATATGGTAAGAAGTAACCACTTCTGAATCACAGGAATTTAACCTCTGTTTGAAAAAGACATCTAATCCTGTGCCAAGTCAGTAGTTCGCTCACAAGAAGTCACATTCTGTGACTTCCTAGACATGTGGATATGAAACTTAAATCTAGAATCAGCTAATACATGCACAACAGGGAAAATTCACTAAGAACAACTGACCAGTCTCACCTTAACACACATATTCTTTGAGCTTGTCATAGAGAAAATATTAAGGTTTCTTATTGCATCACAGAGCAAATGACATAAAAACCACATGACTGAACATGGAAATACTGTTATTCTGTCCATTCCCACAGATCATTCTGCTTGCACTTAGAATGCTAGATTTTCTCTTTTAAAGTTATGACCAGAAGTAATTGTAGTTGCAATTGGTCCACAAGTGGTAAAAATGTTTAATGGAAAGGAAAATAAGGGAATTATAACAAAGTTTCCCAACTATAGTGGAGTTAAAAGCATATCTTATGAAGAGAATGTGGCAAGACAGGGCATTCTAGAAAACAATTTTTCCATTTCACCTAAGTTCAGCAAGAAATCATCATGGGAATGAGCCTTATAAAGAGCATGTTGCAAGAGAGAATATTCTAGAGAACAATTTTTCCATTTTACCACAGTTCAGTCAGGAATCACCATGGAAATGAGTTCTTATAAAATTTGCTATGTATCTTGTGAGGCAGCAAAATTCATGCTAGAAAAAGAGAAATTAAAAGAAAATTTTAATATTTTAAGGTTTTGTTTTATATTTATCTCCAGCTCTGAATCTGTAATCTGAGACTACAGCTCAATTCAGATTTAAGTAGATACTTTAGGAAAAGTGTGTATCAGAATGTAAAAAAAAGACACAGTAGAATAATTCAAATAGTGGCTCTCCTACTTACAACTAGTGTGAACTTGAGAAATCTACTTCACAATTCAATAAACATTCAATTCAGAGCAAGAAAGAAAAAAGCAAAGGCAATCCCTGCTCTCAAAGGCCTTATATTCTACATGCATACAAGCATGGAAATATAAGTTAAACTAAAAGAGAAAAAATTAACAACTGAGGGAAATAAAGTTTTCACATAGGTGGTGACTCTCAAACTGAGCCTTGAAGGAAGCTTGTTGTCTTTTAAAGAGGTGAAGATAAAGAAGGAACACATTCCAGTATAGGGAACACTCTAAGTAATGTATGGAGATAAAATGCTGAGTTTATGCCAATATACCACTGGAACTAGAACAAAGTTTGTTAAGAGAAGTAATATGAAATAATTTTTTTTTTCATTCTAAGAAGGGTAAGCGCTAGGCAAATCAGGTTAAGTGACTTGAACAGGGTCACCGAACTAGTAAGGAGCTGATGCCAGATTTGAAACCAGGTCTTCCCATCTCTAGGCCTAGCACTCTATCCACTGTGCCACCTAGCTGTCCCCAAAACCAATCCTGAAAGGCAGGTGGGAACCTGATTACTGTAAGTTGAGAACATTTTATTTTATCCTAAATGCAATAAGGAGCTGATGAATACTTCTGAAAGAAGAGTCACATGGTCAGACTTGTGTCTTCAGAATATCATTTTAGTAGGGCAGTCAGATGGCTCAGGTCCAGGAAGACCTGGAAACAGGAGGACCTAGGTTCAAATCTGGCCTCAGACTCTTACTAGCTGTGTGACCCTGGGCAAGTCATTTAACTTCCATTATCTAGCCCAGGGGTCTGCAACCTTTTTGGCCGTGAGAGCCATAAACACCACATTTTTAAAATGTAATTTCGTGAGAGCCGTACAATATGTTTAATACTGAATACAAGTTAATATGTGCATTTTATGTAACACTTTTAAAGTTCAATAAGTCTCTGAACTATTTTTACTAATATTATTATGTGCTAACCAATGATGAATAAAGTACATTAATGTGACTTCTGGTGCTGCATGGTTTTGCTAATTATTAATAAAAATTATTTTGATTATTAATCAAAAAACAAGACTTAATGGGGCACTATAGTACTGCTATAACTGCACACACACACACATAAAACTCCTTTACACTAAGAAAATTGCTGAAATAAAGAGAGAAAAATTCAGGGAAAAATACTTTTTCCTCTCCCTCTCTCAAGTCAGGCAACAGGAGAAGAAAAAGCTGCCGGCCTACTGCTTAAGCCATTTGGCCACATAAATTAAGTAGGAGATCAGGAGATTACAGAAAATAACAAGACTAGTGTGCAGGCATTAGTAAGTAGTGGGGGAGGAGGGTACCTTTTCATGGAAAACTGGCCAGGATACATCACACACATTTCCTGGTACAAGTGTTTATCAGTGCTGCCTACTCAATCATTCTGTATCAAATGAAACTACTGGGGAGAAATGCTTCTCACGAATGAAGCATATGTAAAGATGTAATCTGACTATAGTTCCCCTTTAAGAGCAAGTAGAAAAGTTAAAAACAATAACAATTCCACAAATAGGGAGTGCAGACCCCATGAATGCACTGAGATAAAGCCAAGTAAATCAGAGGCAGAGGGGTAGAGAATATAGACAAAAGTGATCAATCACTATACAGAACCCCAAGATGTCAGTAACGGGTGTGGAAAGAGTAAAAGGAGGGCAGAAGGGGGAACACACACCACACCTACCAAGCCGAACTAAAGACCAGGATTCGTCTCCCGGCAATGTCAATAAGGGAGCTTCTATCTTAGAAGATAGTCACGGTACCAAAAGGATCACATGACGTATCACGTGATGCACGATGTCATGTGTAAACTGTTAGTTACTGTGCCTCGGTTGACTTTATGGCTCCTGCAGAAAGAGCCATATGTTGCCAACTCCTGGTCTAGCCCTTACTGTTCTTCTGCCTTAGAACAGAATAATACTGATTCCAAGATAGAAGGTAAGGGTTTTAAAGGAAAAGTAGTGTTGGATGGTCTCTATATTCTTAGTAAGTAGAAAGCAAGGTCCACTGTTAGGAGGAAGGGGCAGAAGATATTGAGGGGGATTTAGGAGAGAAGAAATGGTCTGGAATAAAAGCTGTGGGTATAGAGAATCAATAAGGGAATAATAATAAAAAAAAGATTTCCATGTAGCAGTAAGGGTGCTGTTGAAATGAGAGAATATAAATTTGTAATGGGCCCAGTTGGCATTGTTATATGACTTTCTCCACAGCTTTCAGAAGCACATGACTAGAAGAGAAGATAAATGGTTTCAATGTTGACAGCCAGTGAGGTAGGGGTGGTGATAGGAAAAAGGAGTAAAGCATACAAGAATCTCAAATACTATAAAGCCGAACTGTTCAACAATAGAATCAAGACTGTGAAGAGCAAGGGTAAACGGACAGAGAGATCAGGAAAGGGACAGATTTCAGAAAGCCACAATAAGCATAAAAAAGAGGTTCAAAAGAGGGAGAGATAGGAAGATGTTAGGACCAAAGAAGAATTTCAGATTTCAAGATCAAGGTGACAGTAGTTAAGCATAAAAGGCAGATCCAAGAATACAACCATTCCTATGGGTGGCTAAGATGGAAAGAAAATATAGAAGGAAGTAAGGAAAGTGAATGAAGTAGGCCAGAATAGTAGTGGGGACATCAACATGTATAAGTACTTGAATATG
This sequence comes from Gracilinanus agilis, assembly GCF_016433145.1. Classification (NCBI taxonomy): domain Eukaryota; kingdom Metazoa; phylum Chordata; class Mammalia; order Didelphimorphia; family Didelphidae; genus Gracilinanus; species Gracilinanus agilis. The sequence continues at coordinate 92,441,933 of NC_058130.1, forward strand.
AAGAGGGAATTAAACTAGCTCCAGAATTAAGTTGAGTATGTACTATGTACCAGGTAATAAATTCCTTAAAAAAGAAGGGAAAAATGTCCCTTGAGATCAGGATATCACTAGGCCAGTGATGGGCAAACTACAGCCCGCAGGCCAGATGCTGCCCATGACATTATTCCTAATCCGACAAATACAGTGGATAGGATACAATACAATGAAACTTAGAAAGAGTTGCCTTAGAAACAGACTGACAGATGAGCATTTCCTTTCCTTTGGCCCCCTCTTTAAAAAGTTTGCCCATCACTGCACTAGGCAGTATAAATAAGGAGTTATTCTGGTCAGTAAAATAGAAAGAGCAAATCTCAAAGGAAAAAATATTGCTGACTGATAGTGGCAAAAAGAACAGTTCAGAAGTGGTTATGAGAAACAAGAAACAAACATACCTCTATTTATTCAGTGTGATAGGAGAAATGAAAATGTAACTAGCAAAAGATGAAATGATTGAGGAAAACTAAGTTTGATTTTCTGAGCACACTGATTTATTCAGCAATCCATACCAATTGTCCAATATTCAGAACCAATCTCCTTCCTCAGTTTAGGGCTGGACCCTAAACAACAGAAGACAGACTTTTATACAGTAAAAACAACTGAGCAAATAAGACTAATTTATTTATTTATGGTTGGGTTTTTTTTTAACCCTTACCTTCCAACTTGGAGTCAATACTGTGTATTGGCTCCAAGGCAGAAGAGTGGTAAGGGTAGGCAATGGGGGTCAAGTGACTTGCCCAGGGTCACACAGCTGGGAAGTGTCTGAGGCCAGATTTGTACCTAGGACTTCCAGTCTCTAGGCCTGGCTCTCAATCCACTGAGCTACCCAGCTGCCCCCAAGACCAATTAATTTAAAGGAAACAATAAGACATTAGGTAATCTGATTTCTAATTGGATGAAAGATTATGGGCTTTCCAAGTTGAGAAGGGGAAGAGTAAACAGGTACAATTCCTTGAATTCAGGAAAACAAGTATCATACTCCTTCCCAAGTATCTGTAAACAATCAAAGGAACATGAAAAAATAACTGATTGATCAGTATGAGGCGAGCTTTTAAATAAGACATATGGGTTGCTTGAGATGTTCAATGATAAGAAAACTTCTTACATCAATCTTAGGATCTGACTTTATTTCTGGTCAACATAACCTAGGTCCTTAGTTAAGAGTCTCTAAACAGCAGGTACAGGTAGTCCAGTTTCCCAGCCGTACAGTGAAATAAAGTTTTCTCCCACTTCCCTCAAGAATTTGGATTAGGCCTAAAATTGAACGGAAAGGGAACTAAACTAGCTCCAGAATTAAGTCACAAGATGGAGTCAGTGGGGTTCACTTAATTTTCATAAACACCTCAATTCCTTCAATTTTCCTCATAAGGCAAGGAGGCACTATTATCAGAGAAGATAGTCAGGGATAAAGTGTCATCTGGATAAAACTAGGCATCTATTATTGCCAAAAATGAAATGAGGGTAAGGTGAAGAGGTCCTATATTTACTCATTTGTCAAAAGAGAGTTGGGTTAGCTGACTTCTAACATCTCCTCCAACTCTATCATCTTATTCATAAATCCACAATAATATGTGCTCTTATGAGCTAACTAATTCAGAGAAGAGTAATAAAGAGTGGCATATTTGACTCTTCACATTATTCCTCAACTTAAGAACTTCACTGTTTTTAAATAAAAGCCAAATATTACAACCTGTTATTTAAGAACTTCTGAATATGACTTCATTTCAACTACCATCTCACTTTCTAAATATATTACCATCTCCGCCTATTATTCCTTACAAATAACATGCTCTGGTGTGCTTTTTGTTCAGGCTGTTTTCTTTACCCAACTTTCTTAGCCTATATTTCTTTTGGATATCAGCTCTAGCTCTGACTCCTCAATGATGGCTTCCTAGATTGTCCAGAGCCCAGAGTGATTTTTTTCTCTTCCATGGAATCCATTTCCTTGAATTGTTCTCCAGTTTTCAGACAGACACATCTTATCTTCCTAACTCAATCATAAGCAGGCTGAAGACAAGAACTGTGTCTTCTTTAATATTTCCTAGGATAGTTTTAAAAGCACAGAGGATGCACAATTGAACTTTATTTCCAGAATGAAAGTTGGGCTATTTCTGAAATATATGTCCTATGTTCCACATAATGCTTTATTGCAATATATTCCCTTCAAAAGGTTATCTTCCTTTTATGCATGCATTGACTTCAAGAGAGAGACCACAGAGGGCATCTAGGTAGCACAGTGGATAAAGCAACAGTCCTGGAGTTGGGAGAACTGGGGTTCAAATTTGACCTTGGACACCTCCCGGCTAGGACACTGCCTAGCCTGTTCTTCTGTTTTAGAATTGATACTAAGACAGAAGATAAGGGTTTTTTAAAAGAATGATATTCTGGAAAAAGAGGGTATGCCTTTCAATTGGGGAAAGGCTGAACAAATTGTGGTATATGCTGGTGATGGAATACTATTGTGCTCAAAGGAATAATGAACTGGAGGAATTCCATGTGAACTGGAATGACCTCCAGCAATTGATGCAGAGTGAAAGGAGCAGAACCAGGAGAACATTATACACAGAGACTGATACACTGTAGTAAAATTGAATGTAATAGACTTCTCTACTAGCAGCAATGCAATGATCCAGGACAATTCTGAGGGACTTAGGAGAAAGAACGCTATCCACATTCAGAGGAAGAATTGTGGGAGTAGAAACACTGAAGAAAAACAACTGCTTGATCACATGGGATGATGGGGATATGATTTGGGATATAGACTCTAAATGATCACCCCAGTGCAACTATCAATAATAAGGAAACAGGCCTTGATTTAATGACACATGTAAAACCCAGTGGAAACGTATGTCCGTCAGCTATAGGGATGTGTGTGGGGGTGGGGGTTTTGGGGGGGGGAGAGAAATAAAATGAATCAACTTTCAAAAAATTAAAAAATGAATTAAAAGAGTGCTATTACATTCATGGCCTCACTGGATGATTTTGAAATTTCTTCATCAGTAAATTACTGCACACTTGCGATAAGTGTCACAAGCTATCAGTCATTCCTTACTGAAAGGGCCTTTTTGTTCCCATAAACTATGATAAAAAGTATTGACAATATGAAGACCGCATTTATGAATTATAATATTTTGTGTAATAAAACTAGATGACTAATTTTTTTTAAAGTCTCCTATATGGTTACACAACAGAATATTTTCCAAATACTTCCGCCCTATCTAAACATACCATTTCACATACTCAGTCTTTAAAAAACATACAATGATGAAATAGTTCACTGCTATTAGCCCTTGATTCCAAACATACTCTGAAAAGTAAGCATATTAAAGAGAAAATTCATGTGTCTACAAACTTAAAATCACACATGCAGTTTGAAAAGGGTTCATAAAATACTATTTTTAAAAATTCTTACCTTCTGTCTTAGAAACAATATTGTGGATTGGTTTCAAGGCAGAAGAGTGGTAAGGGCTAGGCAATGGGGGTCAAGTGACTTGCCCAAAGTCACACAGGAAGCGTCTGAGGCCAAATTTGAACCCAGGATCTCCTATCTCTAGGCCTGGCTCTCAATCCATTGAATCACCCAGCTGGGCCCAGCCAAATTTTATAACAGTCAGCCAATTTCTTTGGGGAAACAAGCTTTATCAACCTCCATCTCTCAAATCCCTCACTTTACACTGTAATCCTTGATCTTTTCTCCTTTAGGAATCTGATTTTGCCTAGTCCTCCTGTCTCTTCCTAAGGATGTCTTTAGGGCCCCTCACTACCTAAGTTCAGAAAATACCAATAAACATGAGCAAAAAATGAACTATATTTATACCCTTCTTGGATATAAGAGTTGATCTGGAATGGGTGCTTAACAAGTTAAATAAAATATCTTTGCCCTCCTTGAACTCCAAATCTATTTCTCTTTTTACCTGATCTATTCCTTTCTTCAATCTATTGCTAGTCTGTCTTCCCTTGGTCAAGCTTCTTCAATCCTTCTTCTTTGGCTGACCCACCTCCCATTCTTCATCATTTAAAAAAAAGGGAGACATGGGGCAGCTAGGTAGCATAGTGGATAGAGGACCAGGCCTAGTTAGGAGGACCTGGGTTCAAATCTATACTCAAGACATTGTCTAGCTGTGGGACCCTGGACAAGTCACTTAACTGATTGCTTAGCCCTTATCACTCTTCTTTTTTAGAATTGATACTCAGATAGAAGGTAAGGTTTTAAAGATAAACAAATAAACATTTTAAAGGGGTGGTGTGGTAAGGAAGACTAGATTTCTGTAATCTGAAACTTAGGAAGACAAAGAAGACGAATAATTTGCAAAGTTCACCAGGTGTTAGTAGTGGCCAGGAGAGGTTTACTCAACAGAAAATAGAACTGGATTTAAAGTTTGGGAAGGTGGGTTCAAATCCCATCTCTGCCATTTACTATCTATATAATCTCTCTGAGACTGTTTTCATCTGTAAAATGAAAAGATTGGACTAGGTATTTGTAAGGTTCTTCCTATCACTAAAGCTATGATCCTATGTGAATGAATGATTTTAATTACTTAAATCTCAAACTGTTCTGATAACCAGGGAAGCAGTGGAACAAGTACAGGTTAGAAGAAATGTATCTGAATCCCATTTCTGGTATTTACAACCTGTGTAACCTTGGACGAGTCACTTAACATCCTTTCTTCAACTATAACATGAAGAGATTAGAACAGATGGCCTTGTGAAGTTCCTTCCAGCTCTAGATCAGATCAACAATTTCCAAGCTTCAATTTGAACTGTAGGACATGAGTACAAAAATAACAAGAGGAACCAACTGCAGGGAATCAATGACCATTACCAATAAACTCTTGGAATTTAGAACTAGAAATTACCCTAGAAGTCAATTCCCTCATTTTACAGATGAGGAAACTAAGACCCAAGTTAAATATGTGAAGTGACTTGTCCAAAGTAACATAGGTTAGAAGAAGGAGGGTTAAGTTTCAAACTCCAGTATTTTGATTCTAGTCTTCTTTCTACTGCCCCATATATGTACTTCTGAATGCTTACAATCAGCCAGCACTGTGCTACCTTTACGAGGAAAACCAAAAAGTAATCAATCTAGTTGGAGAGCTAAAGCATATATGTTAATAAAATGGAAATATCAAAAAGAAAAGTGATAAAGCAACACAGAAGTAATTTCTAAATAATGATTAGAGACTAGGTGCTGTGATTTAGAAGAAAGATACTGTTATAAGTTGAAACAATCAGGAAGCAGGGTAAAAGCAGCAACCAATTTTAAGTAGATGGGGCCAAATTCCCTTTGAAGGGAGCAGAGAAGTTGTCCATTGCACAGTGCTGTAGTGAACTCCAAGGAAAGAGAGAACATAATGTTTTATTTTAATTTCACCAGAAATCGTATCCTGCTTTCCCTTCATTCCATTTTACAGTTTAAAAGTGCTTCACCACATTTACATGCCCAGGCTGAATCATTAGACTGGTATGAATTTGGCCTGGAATAGAACAGGGAGGAAAAGGTCTTGAGCTATTCTATTAAGGTGGACAAAATTTAGAAAAGCACAGAAGACAGTTATTCTCTGTAGGGAATAAAGTACATATAAAGTACCAAAATTCTAGACATATCAAGTCTGCTCAGCCAAAATGAGATTTATTTTGAGCACAAGGCTCTCAAGAATCAGGAATAGGGGATTTATAACCTAAGGATCAAAAGATTTTAGCACAATCAGCCAGTTTACTTCCCTTATAGACCTTCATTCACATCATGCTTCATCCTGGCAATAACCTAAAAGTAGAGAGCTGAAATAGCTTTTAATTTGCAGTGGGCAGGGTGGGGCAAGACCACTATTTCCAAAATCTTATTTACCATGGAACTCAAAAGTTTTCAAGGCACCTTCTCCACAACCCATAATCAGAGAGAGTTACCTAAAACACTGGCCCAGGATATCACACCAAAAATGTAAGTCAGAGGCAGAACTTGAAGTCGTGTCTTGCTGGTTCCTATGCCAGCTCTCTATTCACCACATCATATGTCTGCAACAACCCATATTTTTCAGTTCAACAGTGATAAGAATGGTGTTCACTAAGAATATTCCTTTCAGGAATTCTGAAACTCTTCTCTAAATTGAGCATACCAGGAAAAACCTGCAATGCCTAAATTATGTAAGTGACAGGACATATAGAGGGATTCTTTCACTTTCAAAGAATTGTCTACATTGACAGAGAAATAAGCAGGTGCAAGCTAGGAACTTTTCTAAATGACCCTAAAGATCTAAGCACCAAGGCTAGCAAGAGCCTTAACCTATGACTAGAGGTACCAATATAAAACATTTTACTCCTTAAATCTCAATTATGTGCTCTAAGATACCAAATGTAGTACAAGGAGTTGGGAAAGCTAGTTTCCTCTTAAGAGTATTGCTAAGACTGACTTGACAGAAGTAGAACTCTCTCCTAACAATAAATATTAGTCATTGTTACATGAAACAAGTGAGATCATCAGTCTAGTGCTTATAATTTTTCAGGGCAATGAGAGCTAACAAAAATCTATTATTAGTCACTCATAAACAATGGGGGGGAGGATTTGTGTAGGGATGTTTTAAACTAATCATTTCTTAGCTCTTAACAGATAATATCCCTCACTTTCTGAAACAAATTATAATCCATTTGATTCTTCAAATGCCTTATTATTTCTGATTTGTCTTCTCTACTTTTTTCCTTCTCCAAATTTTAAATAAAATAACTTGGTGAGTTGAGCACATCATGAATACAAGACATATATTCTAAAAGATGTTTAAACCTAGCTACCTCCACTTTGTGACAAGAACTAGAAAGCCCACAAAGGCCCTTCACTTAATCTGGAATTTTCTTAATCCTTATGAGAATTTCATCTCTAAGATTCAGACTAATTTTACTTTGTTTTAAGTAGTCTCTACCCATCCCTGCCCCCTTTGCATTTTAGAAACATGAAAGGAAGAAAGGGAGGTAGGGAGAGGGAGGGAGGGAGGAAGGGAGGTAGGGAAGGAGGGAGGGAGGGAGGGAGGGAGGGAGGGAGGAAGGAAGGAAGGAAGGAAGGAAGGAAGGAAGGAAGGAAGGAAGGAAGGAAGGAAGGAAGGAATTCCTCAAATCAGCAATTTTGCTCACCTTTAACATAGTGGCCAAATTGGCCATGTGCTCGTTCAGGGTGCCCTCTGACTCCTTGTAAGTCAGGCAGGTAAACTGGTATTCCTCTGGATCAAAGGCATCTGCTCCCTGTTGCTCGACGTCATTTGCTACTCCCTCATAATAATCCTCTATATCCCCAGGGTCCTCATCCTCTTCCTCATCTTCTTCCTCACAATTTGGGTCATAGTCCTCTTCATTGCTGTCAGATCCCTGGCTATTCATGTCCACAGACATTTTAGTGTCCTGCCAAGTTGCAGATCAGGAAAGCAGTTGCTGTTTTCCCCCCTCCCCCCAAACTTTACTTCTGTCTCAAATTCATTAGGTACTTCTGTCTTCTAAGGGAGGAAAAGAAAAAAAAAAGGTGTTAACTTTTTTTTTCCATAAAAAAATTATAGCAGAAACGGCTTTATTATCCCCAACCCAACAGGATTACTGTCATCTTTGTCTAAGAAGCTATCTCCCTTATCAGAAGTGTCAAGGTCAACTCAATAAATATTTATTGAAATGAAAACACTGAAACCAGAAAACACGGAGCATGTCCTTTGACTTCAGGAGAGATGTTAATGCCTGGCAATAATAATTGTACTAGTTCTATGTCACGCTTCCAACAAAATACTGTTTTTCTAGATCAGTGAAGGCCAGGATTAGTCCAGTACAATTTCTTAGCATGGGAGGAAAAAGATAGTAAGATCTGAGCAATTTCAAATGAAGGGAAAATATACTGGTCCAAAAAAATCTCAAGACAACAAATTCTCATAGAATGTCCCTACTCTCAAGGACTATCAAATGAATGGGACACAGGACCCTGAGGAACAAAGGAAGAGTTTATCCTTCACAACAGGCTGCCCACAGAGACAGCAAATTAGGGTCAGTCAAATATACACCCCCCATACCTATTATGACTTATTTCCGCATGTGGTATTAACAGAGGTGGCATTTTAAGGATCAGAATTCCTGCCCATCACTACATCCAGAAGAAAAAAAAGCACTGGATTTTTATTCCACATTCAATATTTTCTGTGAAGTTAGTGGAAGGTTAGCATGGATAAATGAAAGTCATAGGTCTCTAATGATCCTCCTCCAACATCAATACAAAGTGACTGGAGTGTCCCCTTTCTCTTTTTTCACTTAAGGTGCTTATGGGCTTGTCAGACAAAAGATCTAGATAATCTACTAGTTGCATAATCAGCCCTTGAACAAAAAGTTAATTTTGAGAGAGTGATAGAGAACACAAATATACTTATATTGTTTTCTTATATTAAAGGATATAAAGCAAAAAAGTAGATTCCAAAAAAGATCAAACTTTCACACTTATAGAATTGAATGCTATGGGTAATTATATATGAAAAGAAAGTGACTATTGATCTAGGAAAAAAAAAAGTTATAAGTATAGCAAATAGTCTAAATGCAAATCTCTGGTGGCAGAGACAAGCAAATCTTCAACAATTTATTTTTCTACAAATGTTCTATTGTTAATTATCATCTAAATAAGAAAATTATCACACTCAATGCACAATTACCTAATGCTTATAACTTCAGAATTAGGAGCCTAAAAGTACCAACCTTCTTTATTTCATAGCACTAGAAGGAATTTATAAACTCCTAACTGATCTGGATACAAATTACAAAGAATACCCATTTGATGGCAAGGATAAAGATTAGATGGGATTTCATTAGAAAATATTCAATTTCATGATCCAAATTGTCTCCCTCCCTTTTTTCTGCCCCCAACCTTCTCTCTAAGCTGGCAAGCAACTCAATCTGGCTTATATATTTACATATGATTTTTAATTGACATGATAAAAGGGTAGGACAACCTACTAATATTCATCACAGTTAAACACCACTGTAAATAAAATAAAAACCAAGTACCAGAGTTTCTTGAAGATCTGCTAAGTAGATGTCACCCAAACACTCTATACCGTATGATTTCCATCTAAAATCAGAAGAGAAGAAAGGATTATATCAATACAATTCTTTGAAAAGCACCAGTGTAGTGATGCTTAATACCAGAAATAAAAAAGGAGACAGAGAGAAACCACACACTATGAATACTAATCTTCTCCTGAATACGATTCTCTTTCTGGGTTTTCATGATACTGTTCTCTACTGGTTCTTCTTCTACCTGACTATTCCTCAGTCTCCTCTGCTGGATCTTACTCCAGGTCATGCCCACTAACAGTGGATGTCCCCAAGAGTCTGTCCTGGGTCTTCTCCCTCTATACCTGGGGTTCTTAATATGGGGTCCATGAACACTCAAATGATCCATGGATAGATTTCAGGGCATTCATGGACTTAGATGGGGAAAAAATTCCATCTTTATTTCAATAAAATTGTTTTTCTTTGTAATCTATATCATTTTATTTTATATATGGATCCTTTAAGTCTGAAGTCTATGGACCCCTACTTAGAATTATGTTTCTAAATGCATAAAAAAGTTAAGAATTCCACTTTATATTATCTTGCTTGGCAATCTCATCTGTAACCATGTGTTCAATTATCATCTCTATGCAGATTTTTGTCAGATTTATTTATCCAATCCTAACCTCTCTAGTGACTTCTAGTTTCATATCTCCAACTGTCCACTAGATGTTTCAAACCTCAATACACTGAAAACTGAACTGATGATCTCCCCTCTCTCCACTGGCATCGTTCCCAGATCTTCCCTCCTCTCAACTTCCCTATTACTGTGGGGGATGTCACCATTCTCCCAGTTAACCAGATTCAAGACTTAGGAGTCATTCTTGACTCCCCATTCTCACTTGTTCCTTATAATGCCACCTAGTTTGTCTTCTATAACATCTTTTTTGTACATCTCCTTCTTTCTGTTCACACAGCCAACCTCCTGGTGCAAGTCCTCATCATTTTATACCTGGACTATTGTGACAGCGTCCCAGTTGCTCTCCCTGACTCATGTCTCTTCACATTCCAACCTATCTTCCACTCAGCTTCCAGTGATTTTCCTAAAGCACAGGTTTGACCAAATCACCTCTCTACTGCATAAACTCCTCTGGCTTTTAAAGCTCCTCACAACCTGGCTGCTTCTACCTTTACAGTCTCCTTACATTTTACTCTTCTCCATATGCTTCCCTCTATGATTCAACAATATTGACCTTCTTGCTGTTCTTCACACAAGATACTCCCTGCCCCCTGACTTCATGACTTTTCATTGGCTATCCCTGGTGCCCGGAATGCGCTTCCTCACTATCTTTGCCACCTGGGTTCCCTCACGACTCAGCTCAAATGCCACCTTGTAAAAGAGACCTTTCCTGGTCCTCTGATATTCTCCATTTATACTGCAGGTATCTTAAATGTACACAGTTTAGAGCATGTTCTCTTCTCTCATTAGAATGTGAACTCCTTGAGGGTAGGGAGCTTACTAAGCCACTATTTTCTGAAAATAGCTAATAGTAATTAATAATAGTTCTCTGCATAGGAATGGGATCTAAGATTTCACTGAGCGGGAGCTCCGAATGTGGAACTTCTTATAGCAATTCAGGTCAATGCCTTTCCCTGCAACTTACAATTTTAAAGAGTTGCCTAAATTACTAAAGTTAAATGACTCACCTAGTGTCACAATGTGTCAGAAGCAAAACCTGAATACAAGTAGTCCTGACTCAGAAGCCAGCTCTCTTACCCACTATGCCACATGAACACTCAATGGTTCCAAGGCATATCCAAAAAAACAAGATCAAAAAGTAAGCTCCCAGGTACTACTAGAGCATAAACCCAGGGAAAATAACTACCCAATCAATAGGCTATCATTTCCCTTTCCTACTAACATTGCCCAGTCTTCTAAAAATAGATTACAACTCAAACAATCCCTCGGAGGATGAGAATAAAATTAAAATTATAACAAGGTACTGAATTTTCAGATTAAATTGTGAAAGACTTAAAATAGAGGATCTCTATGAAAAAAATGACTCCCTCTGTCATAGCACAATATTTTTATTGCTGCTATAACTGACAAACTTACTTTCAACTCATGACAAAATTTTACATTAAAATACAACACATTCTACATCAGAAACTTTTTGCATGCTTTTTTATTTATGGTAGCAATATGCATCTACAAGGCACATATTCATCTGCTCCTCTGGGTCACATCACTACCCTTCCCAGTGACAGAGAACTGAAACTTTCTGTAGATAACCAACTGAGACCTCATAGTCACTGCATGTGATCCAATTAAACAGAACAAGCATTGATTATCCAAGGGAAAAGTTTCTTTCTACTGGCTTAACCTTCATAGATTCCTTGTTAATAATAACACTTCAAAGAGAAAGAGGCAAATTTGAACCAAAGGAACACCAATATCCAAGACCAGACAATGGCCTGAGAGATCATGTTTTCAAACTGCAGAAAACAAACTAATTCTATTACAACTTTCCATTTGTTACCTTTACTAAGAAATTGATGGAACATGACATACGAATTAATAATGCTCCTCCCAAAAACCATGTAGTAAAGGAAAATTTACCTTTCCAAAAATGTTGACTATTCCTCCTTTCTCACTAATACCAAGAGATAGGAAGGATTTTTTTTTAATTTTAAAAAAACACTCTGATTTTGACCAACATCAATAATCAAATGTTCCTATGTATAAAAAATAACAACCCAAAGACAGTTTAAAAGTCACCGATCTATTATGTGTAGCTTGTCTTTTTAAAAAATATAAATTCAATACATTAATCCCAAAGTTTTCTTGATTTGGGGAGGTCTACCACTAAACTTCACAAAGGAATCTTCTCTAAGACTTAGATCCAAAGGTGACAAAACCCACATTTGAATGGCCTTCTTCTAAATCAAACAAAATTCTTGATAGACTTCTAATAAATTACTCACGTATTGGGGGGAAAAAAGGAAAAGACCTAAGGCTTTAGTTTCAATGTGGGGGCTCAAAGAACTCCTGAAAAGTTTAGGTCCTCTTTCAAGTAAATCTACATCTAATTCTTTGTTAACTGGTTCATCTGAGACTAAAAAAAAAAAAAAAAATGTTAGTTCCAAGTATGACATTCTACATTTAATAGCAGACCCACACCAGAGACGTAGGCACATCAACAATGATGGTACTTGACAAGAGAGTCCATATGGTACTGGATATAGCGTGGTCCTCAAAACCAGGAGGACCTGAGTTCAGGTCTTGCTTCTCATACATGCTGGCTATATGATCCTAAACAAACCACTCATCCTCTTGAATACCAAGACTCAATTCTTTAAGACTATAGGTTGAAGAATAGTTGTTAATCTGCCTTGGTAAAATATTATCTCACCCAAATCACAAAATTTGCAACTCGGAAGGGATATTAGTGGTCACCTAGTCCATAAAACAGCAGACAAATGAATCTCCAAGGAAGGAGAACCTACCAGCTCTTAAAGCAGTCTATTCCATTTGAGGACTGAATAAGTTTTTCCCGCCATTGAACCTGATTTTACTTCTTTGCAACTTCTACTCATTGCTCCTCATTCTTGCCTTTTTGGGGTAAAAAAGAACCAAACTAATTAAAATCTTCATAAGACAGTTTTAGCCTGAACATTCCCAATTCCTTCAACTAATTTTCATATGCCATTCACCCCATATCCTTCATCAGGTCAGATGCCCTCCGGTTTATCAATGTCCTCCTTAAACTGGGATACCCAGAACTGAACACAAACACAAATTTGACTAGGTCAGGGTATAGTTGGAGTATAGTTGGACTATCACTTCCCTGTTACTGGAAGCCATGTCTCACTAATGCAACCCAAGATCATATTAGCTTTTACAGCTCTGGAATCATACTGATTCATACTGAGCTTGCAATCCACTAAAATCATATCTTTTTCAAAACTACTGTCTAACCATGGCTCCTTCATCTATTGAAATTTTTTTCCCTTTTTTTTTTTTTAAACCCTTAACTTCTGTGTATTGTTGGTTCGTAGGTGGAAGAGTGGTAAGGGTGGACAATGGGGGTCAAGTGACTTGCCCAGGGTCACACAGCTGGGAAGTGTCTGAGGCCAGATTTTAACCTAGGACCTCTCGTCTCTAGGCCTGACTCTCAATCCACTGAACAACTTGAATTTTACCTTCTTATATTCAGCCTAGTTTTTTAGTTTGCTAGGATCTTTTGGGGATCTTATCATTCAGCACGTTAACTATCTCTCCAATTCTGTATAACCTGAAATGTTGATGATCATTCCATCTTAAAAAACGTTAAATAGCACAGAGCCAAGTACAGATTCCTGGAGCACTGTCCTGGAACCTTCCTGCCTCAACAGCACAACCATTAGCGATTATTTTCAGTCCAATTATGAATCTATCTTTGCATTTTCAGATCCATCTCCCCAAAAAAACAGTATGAGAAGACTTATCAAAATCTTTGCTAAAACCTAGATAAACTATATTCATAGCATTTCCCTCACCTATACTTTAGTAATACTGTAAAAAAAGAAAATGAAGTTAATTCTAATGACTTGTTCTTGAGAATACCTAACATTTATACTGTGCTTTAGGGTTTAAAAAACATGTTACAAATATTATCCCATTTGGGGGATATGATTGGGGATGTAGACTCTAAACAATCACCTTAGTGCAAATATCAATAATATAGAAATAGGTCTTGATCAATGACACATGTAAAACCCAGTGGAATTGCACGTTGTCTAAGGGAGGGGAGGGAAATAACATGAATCATGTAACCATGGAAAATGTTTCTTAATTAATCAATAAAAAAATTAAAAACAAAAATTATCCCATTTGATCCTCATAATAACCTGGAAGGCGATTGCTATTGTCAGTCTCATCTTCAGATGAGAAAACTGAGTCCGAGAGAGGTTAAATAACTTTCCTAGGGTCAAAAAGCTAGTTAGTATTGGAGACAAAATTCGTATTTAGGTCTTCCTAGACACTGTGCCCCCAAGCTGATTTAATGAAGCAATGCTGGATATTGTAATCATACTCTTTTCTATATGTTCCTCATATAACTCTTTAGTAATAAATTCTTTAATTTCCCTAAGAATCAAAGTTTAATCCATTGGCCTATGGTTTGCAGATTGTTTCTTTTCCTTTTTTGAAAATCAATATATTTGGGGGTAGCTGGGTAGCTCAGTGGATTGAGAATCAGGCCTAGAGATGGGAGATTCTGGGTTCAAATCTGGCCTTGGACACTTCCCAGGTGTGTGACCCTGGGAAAGTCACTTCACCCCCATTGCCTAGTCCTTACCACTCTTCTATCTTGGAATCAATACATCGTATATTGATTCTAAGGTGGAAGTTGTAAGGGTTTTTAAAAAAATCAGTACATTTGTCTTCTTTTCCATGATCTTTCAAATATCACTAAAAGGGACTCAAGTAATCACATTCAGTACCAGATTTAGTACCAGAGTTAAGTTGAATTCATGGAGGGCAACTAGGTGCTCTCTTCCTAACTCCTTATTTATTTTGAGTATCAATTGCCTGTTAATTATTTTGTTCTGTCACTTCCAGTGCAAAGGTCATTTTCCTTGGAGTTCACTGAGATCGTAGATCTAAATCAAAATCCAAATAAATGAATGAAAAGCAATATGTGTCAGGCATAGTAATAAGTGCTACAGACACAAATATTTTTTATTAATGTTCACCCTTAGGAAACTAACAGTCTAATGATAGACACAAAACATAGTACAGTGGCAACCATGAAGGGGTGGTTTTGGTCTGAGAAATTTTTAAAAAATAGTAAAAAAGTCAGTGGGAGTAAATTAAGAAGAGAGAATATGGATAGCTAGGGGCCTGAAAGCCAGGCCCAGAGATAGGAGGTTCTGGGTTCAAATCTGGTCTTAGGCATTTCCTAGCTGTGTGACCCTGGACAAGTCACTGAACCCCCATTGCCTAGCCCTTATAGTTCTTCTGCTTTGAGATCAATAAACAGTATTGATTCTAAGGTAGAAAGAGTTTTTTTTTAAAAGGGGGGGGGAAATTTATGCATATAATTTGTCAACAGAAATTACAGCTGGTTCTTAGTAAACAAGTTCTTTATAATGATGAAATATAGGTTAAAAAATCACATTTTCACATACTCAATTACAATGCTGATTTGAGGGAGCTCACTAAGCCTATGAAAACATTAATCACATAAAAACTTTTCACCTTAACATTTTTTTTCAATCATATTCTGGGGGACAGCTAAGTGGCTCAGTAGATTGAGAGCCAGGCCTAGATCTGGCCTCAGACACTTCCTAGCTGTGTGATGCTGGGCAAGTCATTTAATCCATTGCCTAGCCCTTACCACTCTTCTGCCTTAGAACCAATACAGAGTACAGATTCTAAGATGATAGGTAAGGGTTTTTTAAAAAAAAATTATATATTCTGCTTTGCACTTACATGAAAACAACCTAAATTTCCATAAGAAACCAGGGAGCAAAACAAAAATTTCAAGTATTATTATCAATCAATACAAATAATAACACCTCAAATTTCTATTCCCTCCCTAGGTTTCTTTTTCTCTGGAGACAGAATCTCCCCATGCAGCCCAGGTTGGAAGTTCAGTGCTTATGTCCACACTGATTCCAATTCTGATTGGTAGGTAAGTTTTAACTGGCTTGATTTTTCATCATATGGATCAGTCCATTCCACTTTAGGCATCCTGATAGCCCTGGGAGTGGGAGAAACCTGGTGGATACTAGATCAGTTCTAGCCCTACAGCAACTAACGTGAACTACCATTTCAGCTTGCCCAGTAATAGGGATTATAGGCATGCACTACCACCTGGTCATCCTCCCAGTGTTTCAAGACACATTAGAAACTTTTCAGCTTCATAAATCTAGTAGGAGACAGAGGAGATACACTGATATTTTCCATAAAGAAATAAAATAAAAACTTGGAAATGTTGAAACACAATGCAATAAAGTTCAGAGACCTAAGACCCATTTCTGTTCTCCATCACTAAATCTGGCTTATAAACCCATAAAAGGTTCCAAGCCAAAATAATAAAAGTTAACAAAAACAATATCAACAAAAACTCATGAGAAAAGCATGCTTTTTTATCTGAAAAGGTTAAATAACCTCAACATTTGAAAAAACAACTAGTACTGATTAATTTTTCAGTTTTCCAGAGTATATCTATTTTCTAGAGAAAATCTAATCCAGGAAAAATTATGATTTGACAATTTTGTTTCCCAATTTGGCATCAAATAGAAAAACCAGGTCATTTCCTATCACATGACCAAAACAGACCCATCTGATACATAAGTGATAAAAATTTATCTTAATTGGCAACAGAGTTCAAATGATCCTTGCCCAGGGGCCAGTGTCCATTATCTTCATCTATTTGGTTCATTTTTTAGCTTATTTTACTCACTTTTTAGAACTAAAAGTTTGTTCTTTCTAAAAACCATCCCAAGTTTTTTTCGGTCAAGAAGTATTACTAAGTGCCTACTATGTGCAGTATGCTGGCAATTAAAAAGTCAAAAATAAAACTCTTATTTCTCAAGGTCTTCACATTCTATTGGGAAACAACAGGCAAATATATAAATGCATACAAAATGTAATGGTAAGGGAGGGGAGCCAGGAACATAAAGTGCAAATGTGCTTTGCTAAATACAAATTTCCTGTTAATAGAGCCTATCAAAATGATCAAACAAAGAAATTCATACTATATGTGGTTTAAATGACATTTCACACGAGTTAACAATGTGTCGTTTTGTTTGGGGAAAATCTAAGAGCCAGGCCTGTTCAGAGTTACTTTCATTGATGTTGGTTTACAGGCATAGAAATTTATACAGTAGAAAACTCAGAAACGTCACATAAATAGGGTTTAACTCTTTACAACA
This sequence comes from Gracilinanus agilis, assembly GCF_016433145.1. Taxonomy (NCBI): domain Eukaryota; kingdom Metazoa; phylum Chordata; class Mammalia; order Didelphimorphia; family Didelphidae; genus Gracilinanus; species Gracilinanus agilis. Next base: position 92,458,892 of record NC_058130.1, read on the forward strand.
CTCAAAAGGAATACAGCAACTGGCAATGGCCAATTCATGTCACATTCTGTTAAGGCTGACTAAAGGCATTAAAAAAAAAAAAAAAAAAAAAGGGTGGTGGTTGTTGGGGGAAGCGGGGTGTAGGCCTAACTTCCCGAAACGAGGGAATACCAAAACCCGAAGCCCTCCAGCCACAAACTTTGAACCCTATGCACATACTAAGGAGGAGCCGGAGCCGAAAGCCAGGCCAGAGAATTCCAGAGGAAGGTGAGACCCCACCTCTACATACACATCCCCCCTTCTCGGAGCCTCCGAGGCCAGGCCAAAGTTTTGAGCGTGGACGAAGGACCAGTCGGCGGCAGTTAACTACCCCAAGAGAGAACGAGCTGCGCCAAGAGCTGAGGAAGCTAGCCTCAAGGTCCGACCAGCTCTGGGGTCCTCGGGAGCTCGGGGAGTGGGCGTCATGCTAAGCTGGCCGGGGAAGCTTCAGTCTTCTCGGGCTGGGTCGAGGAGAAACTCAGGCCTCCGCTGGAGAGCGGCCGGAGACGGGACCTCAGATTTAGGGCCGGGCCAGTGAGGCCGCTCTGGCTCTGGCTGTGGCTCTGACTTTGGCTCTGGCTCCGGCCCGGCTCCGGCTCCGGCTCCCGTCAGGTGTAAACAAGGCCGAGGCCCCGTGCGCCTACTCGCGCCTCCTCCGCACTTACCCGGGCGCCGGGGTCCCCGCGGCCGATGTGCCCCGGGCCGGGCCAGGCCTGGCCGGGGCGAGACGGGGGACTAGAAGGAAGGGACCGGCGGCGTAGGGGACTGGACCGACGCGACTCCCTCGGGCTCCTTCCTCCGGCAAACGCCGCCGACGCCTGAGCCGGAAATGGCTCGTCGCGGTTACGTCATTTCCGGGGCCGGGGTCAGGGAGGCTTGATTACCCAGTTTGTTTCCGTGGGCTGGAGCTCCTTTTCCGTGGTGAGGCCGTCCTTTCCCCGGAGACTTGGGGGAAGAGGGGAAATCGCTTTCTGGATGGCCTTCCGAGGCCCTTCCGAGGTCCCTATTCTGAGGCTCTGTCCTAGATCGGACCCCAGATTTCCCAATCTGCTTCCTGCTCTGGACACCAGTTTCTTCCTGTTGTTAGAAATCATCGTTTTAGGATCTTGAATCTAGAAGTAGAAGAGACCTCATAAGTCAATCCTTGCCAACCGTCTGATTGTACAGATGAGGAAACTGAGGCCCAGAGGGAGGCCGTCACTCTTTCCTAAATCACCCCCGCACTCCCAGACGGAGGGCCTCTCTCCACTGCACATTCAGTTGGAGTACAGTGATGACGAGTGTTGTATCTATGGCTGACTATGGCACAAGTGATGAGTAAGGCAGGAAACAAACATTTTCCACTAAGAGCTCTCCTCATATCCTAGCTTAAAATCCACATTACCCTGAAGCTTCACTGAAGAATGAGGGGGAACAGAAACTGATGACCTTGGTCCTGAATTCCTGTAGCTGTACCCCAAAACCTTGTTCCTTCATTAATGGGCTTAAAAATCAGGATCACCTAGAAAACAGTAAAAATAAATTCATAGGAAGGAAGGAATGAAAAGCACTTATTAACTGCTTTCTTTGGGTCAAAGCCAAGCCACTGTGACTATAAATAAAATGACAAAATGATCTTGTTCCTAGCTTCCTTGGCTTCCTTAGTTCTCAGATAAAATCCACCTTCTGCAAGAAGGCCTTTGTAAGCATTTTGTTTCTCATATTTATTTATGGTTTTATTTTGGGGTTTTGGTTTTATATGAGAATTCTCTTATGACAATAGTATATTTGCATGATAACACATGTATAATCCAGATCATATTGCTTACTATCTCCAAGAGGGGAGAGGGAAGGGAGGCAGACAATTTGGATCTTATAATTTCAAAGAAGTATATTGAAAATTGTTATTAAATGTAATTGGAAAAATAAAATATCTTTAAAGAAAAAAAGCTAAAAAAAAAAAAAAGCCCTTTGTAGTCATAATCTCAGTGCCTTCTCTTTGAGACAACCTCCTAGGTTTATCCTCTATATATCTGGTTTGAATATAGCCAGCATATTGTCTCCCACATTAGACTGTGCTTCTTGAAAGCAGATAGTATTTTTTTACTTTTCTTTGTACTACAGCATTTAGCACAGTGCCTGGCACTTAGTAAGTGCTTAATAAATTCTAGTTGACTGAGTACAATGAATTTATATACTATTAGGTCTCAGGGTTTCTTTACTTGGGGGGGTCCCTAAATGTTTTGGGATTTTCTTTTTTTTAATATTTTAATAACTTTCAATATAATTGGTATCCTTTGTAATCCTGTGTATTCTATTTTATACATTTAAAAACATTCTGAGAAGGGATTTGTAGGCTTTACCAGACTGCCAAAGGGTTCTATGTTGCAAAAAAAAGGTTAAGAACCCCTTATCTTTTTTACTGTCTTGCTTGACCAGTCTTGGAGGCTATCCTCAAAATAACTCCAGTTTACTATGTAAAATCTCATACTTGGGGCAGGTGGGTGGCTTAGTGGATTGAGAGCCAGGACTAGAGACAGGAGGTCCTAGGTTCAAATCTGGCCTCAGACACTTCCTAGCTGTGTGACCCTGGGGAAGTCACTTAACCCCTATTGCCTAGTCCTTGCCACTCTTCTGCCTTGGAGCCAATACACAGTATAGACTCCAAGATGGAAAGTAAAGGTTTTAAAAAAGAAAAGCTCATACTGTAGTTCACAGCTAGATCTCCACAGATGTATAGGTATCCCCAATCTGACTAACACTGCATTTATCAGGTATAGAACAACATTTTTTCCACATAAGAAATATAAAGACCTCAGGAGGCTTATAAAAATATTCAGAAAACTGCATCAACAACTCATTCCAGAAGTAATCTAGTGGATAGTCAATAAACATTTATTATAGCAGATCCCTTCCCTCACCCATACTTTTCCAGTCTTGTTACATCTTATTCTTCATTGTGTATTCTTTGATCCAGGGAAACTGGCCTCCTTGCTGTTTCACAAATAAAACATCCTTTCCCAACCAGGTATTTGCTCTGGCTGTCCATCATACCTGGAATTCTTTTTTTAAACCTTTACCTTCTGTCTTAGAATCAATATTAAGTCTTGGTTCCAAGGCAAAAAAGCAGTAAGAGCTAGGCAATTGGGGTTAAAAAACTTGCCCAGGGTCACACAGCTAGAAAGTATCTGAGGAAAGATTTGAATCCAAGACCTCCCTTCTCCAGGCCTAGCACTCTATCTACTAAGCTACCTAGCTACCTAGCTACCCTGCTTCCTTTTTTTTTTTTTTAATAAACCTTCTGGCTTTCTTGGCTTCCTTTGTGTCCTAAATAAAAACCTATCTTCTACAAGAAATATTTTGCAGCTCTTCTTAATTCTAGTACCTTCTCTCCCTTATTTCCTATTTATCCTGGATGTAATTTGTTTGTATATATTTTTTGCTTGTTGTCTTCCCTTTTCCCCATTAGATTTTGAGCTCCTTGAGAGCAGAAATTGTCTGCCTCTTTTTGTATCCCCAGCATTTAGCAAAGCTCCTGGTACATTCGTAGGTACTTAATAAATGTTTATTTACTGTCAAAGCACTAGACTTGGACTCAGAAAGAGCTGAGCTCAAATTCTGCCTTATATATTTATAAGCATTGTGACCCTGGGTAATTTATTTTAACCTCTTACCCTTGTGAATAAAGAGAAATTGGACTTGATATCCAGGTTCTTAGATTTCTGGCTCTAAACTTAAGATCCATCATCCTAATACAGTTCTCCTCCATTATTGGTGAGTTCCCACTTCTCCAAGAGAGAAAGTCCTTCAGATTTGTAGCAATACTCTGTGGTTGGGAATCTTCTATCCAAGGGAAAATATTTGGAGATGGTAAGTAATCCAAACCCTGGTATTTTTGTGAGTCTTTCCACAGAAATCCATATAATTATTTAACTGTATGATATTACTCTGAAACTTTGAACTTCTCTGAAAAAGAAATGCATTTGAGGTTACTAGATTGGCCATACCCCAACAATGTGGTATATCTTTTTACCCACAGAAACCAATGCATATATTCAACCATATGATATTGCTCATGGCTCAGAGTCCCCATGAAGAGAAACACATTTAGGATTGCTAGACAGGTAATTCCCTTTCCTGGCAGATCCACACCTTTCAAAATGTTAGCAGAAGGCAGAGTCTAGATCTCTTGCTCCACAGGTTGTTGTTTTAGTCTCTTGTCACACTTACTTCCCACACTGTGGGCCACATCTTCTCTTGCAAAGGGACTCACCGCTTGGTAAATTCCTTTTTTATATGTATTGGGGAACTGACTCCCTCTCCCTAAGTTGACATGAAGCCAAGAGCAAATGGTAAATACAATGGCTAGTGAGTCTAATCTTTATGCACATGTGCAGGATATTTTCTAATTCAATTTCTGCTTGGATTTTGGAGAATGCATAGACATTTGTTAACTACTGATCTAACTATATGGCAAATAGGAGTTTCTTTGATTAGAGTTGGCTTTACAGCCAGAATTAAGGGTATATTCCAAAAGTACTCATTAAACTTGTCTCTTCTCTTATTTTCATCTCTTTCAATCTAGTGGCATTCCAATAAAAGACAATGTTATTAGCAGAGAGGCCTTAACCTCTCCCAAACAGTCCAAGGAAGACATATATCCTGTGAATACTGATCTAATTTGGCCTTTACTTTTTTTTTTAAGGCAACGGGGGTCAAGTGACTTGCCCAGGGTCACACAGCTGGGAAGTGTCTGAGATCAGATTTGAACCTAGGACCTCCCATCTCTAGGCCTGGTTCTCACTCCACTGAGCTACCCAGCTGCCCCTGGCCTTTACTTTTGTTCTTTGTTTTTAGGTAAAAGAGATTGGAGACTATAACCATAAGAATTTTGAAAGGTCAAGAGAAGAAGAAGTCCTGGAATAGAGATGATGCTGGAGTTTATATCCAACTGCTCCATCTTTGAGGCTCCTTGGAGGGAACTTTAGGATCTAGTTTATTGGTAGCTAAGACAATGGCTCATTTAGAAACATGTCCCATTAGATTATGAACTTGGTGGCACCAATGCTATATAGAAACTTAATCTGAGCCCACTCCTCACAGAGACTGAGGTGATATAAAAGAGAATGGCCAGATGGAAATGTTTATATTTCTATTCTGGTTATATCTTTGAAGTATAATTATACTTTTGTCAAAGCTACTTGATTAAAGCTTAATTAAAGGTTGAATTAAATTAAACATCAAAGCTAATTGGTTAAATAGACCTGGAGTATTAGATACTAATAGTGGTAGAGAGAGAACTCATCAGAATGGAGGCTGAAGCTGATAGTATAAGAGACCTCAGTAGTTAGGATTGTGCCTAGTGAATGAGGAAAGAGAAGAGGAATGCATTCCATGACAAGGAATGGAGTGAGCAAAAATAAGTAGGTCAGAAATCATGACATGTTCAGGAAGCTATATAGGCTACATCATTCAATCCATATTGTATTAATCCCAATGTATACCAATCAACAAATTAAGCACTTTATATCTGCCATTGTTTTTCCCAGAGAATAGTTACTATTGGATCAAGGGTACAAATAGAGGTTTTCTTTTCAGCAATGAAAAGGTCCATTTCTTCCTTAGAAATTAAAGCAGAAGAAGAGGTTGAAAATATAGAAGGTTTTGAAGTATGGAGTTCTTTGTCCTTCATTTTTAAAGAAGCTCATACTTTTTTTTTTTAAACCCTTACCTTCCACCTTAGAATCAGTACTATGCATTGGTTCCAAGGCAGAAGAGTGGCAAGGGTAAGTGGTAATGGAGGTTAAGTGACTTTCCCAGGGTCACACAGCTAGGACGTGTCTGAGGCCAGATTTGAACCTAGGACCTCCCATCTCTAGACCTGGCTCTCAATCCACTGGTCTACCCAGCTGCCCCCCTACAGGGTGATATCTTGACTTGTGCATGAATTGAATTTAAGTGAGGCAGAGTGGCACAAAGTCATTAGCCTCACTCTCTTTTCTAGAGTCATTGAGGTCCAGTGGCAAGACAAAAGTCAGGATAACTAGTGATGATGACTATCTGCTAGATAATAATTGTCTAACCCTGGGACACTAGGCTCTGGGAAAACAAAGATGAAAATGAAACAGACCTGCCATCAAGAGACTTACATTCTATCCATCAGGGAGACAATATATACATACGTAACATATACAGAATATATCCAAAATGAATACAGTATAAATTTTTTGGGAGGGAAGACCTCTGGGAGTAAAGGAAAGACTTTATGTAGAAAGAGTTGCTTTTTTAAAATTTTGGAGTTGTTTTTTTTTTTTTGTTTTGCCAATGGTCTTTACCTAAGAAATTGATGAAGAAAATGTTAATAATGCAGGTTAAACTTAAAATTGTATCATATGTACATTTCTACCATATATTCCTTCCTGGTTATTAAACACTTACCAGGACACCCTTGGTTAGAAGGCATGATACAGATGATGAACCAGTACAGGAAACTGAGAAATAATCAGGCAGGTGGAGAACCAAAAGAGAACACTGTTATGAAAATCCAGAGAAGAGAGAATATCTAGAAGGAGACAGTGGTTAATAGTGTGAAATACTAGTGAGAAGTCATATAGAATAAGTACTGAAAAAAAAAGATTATTTATGGCAGTGAAAAGATCATTAAGGGGCAGCTAGGTGGTTCAGTGGCTAGAGTTCTAGGCCTGGAGTTGGGAGGACGTGGGTTCTAATTTGACCTTAGATACTTCCTAGCTGTGTAACCTTGGGCAAGTCACTTAACCCCCTTTGCCTAGTCCAGTGATTCCCAAAGTGGGCGCCACCTTCCCCTGGTGGGTGCTGCAGCGATCCAGGGAAGCAGTGATGGCCACAGGTGCATTTATCTTTCCTATTAATTGCTATTAAAATTTTTAAAAATTAATTTCCAGGGGCGCTAAGTGATTTTTTTTCCTGGAAAGGGGGCGGTAGGCCAAAAAAGTTTGGGAACCACTGGCCTAGTCCTTGCCCTTCTGTCTTAGAGTTGTTACTTTTCTTTTTTTAAAGATCATTAGTAAATTTAGAAAGAGTAATTTCAGTTGCAGGAGGCTAGATTACAGAAGATTAAGAAGTGAGAAGAGAAATAGAACTAGCAGGTATAGGCCAGTTTTTCCTTGGAGTTTGGCTGTGAAAGGAAAGAGATATGGGATGCTAAGTAGAGGGGAATAGCCTGCTCTTGTAAGAGTTTTTTCAGGAAAGGAGAGTTGGGTGTATTTATAGGCAGAGAAGAAACAAATAGAGAGGGAGAGATTGAAAAATAGAAAGAAGAAATATTGTGAGAACTGGAAATTTGGTTGGAGGTAGATTGGAAAATACTTTGCATGCTAATCTTCTGTTAGATCAATCAGCAATGTGGAGTTAACAAATGTTTTCAAGTTGTGAATTGATAAGATCAGAACTGTGTATTAGAAAGATTATTGTCCCAATCATGTGGTATGGAGGATGATTGCATGGAAGAGAGAATAGAGGAAGTAGCATTCTTTAGAAGGATGTTTCCTTTAGAATTTATTTCCTTTAGGTTTTTCTCACAGCATATGGGTTAGCATTATGGTCTTAAAGCACCAAATCTATATTCTGGCATGTAGTAATACGTTACAGGTAGAGATACCAAGGCATTTTATTTACCTGTTATACTTGTAGCAATACTGCAAATTAGTGGCAGGATAAAGAACAGAATTCAAGTCCTACAACTTCAATCTAATGACTACTATATTAGACAGTACTCCTATCCAGATATACTGACTGCCATATTGCTCAAAATTGTAATTATTTTCCATAGATATATCTAGAAAGAACCGTATTATGGACAGTTAAAAATAGCCTAACCCATTCTGTGCCTGCTCCTGCCAACCTGGTAGGCCCCGGGGTTCCAGGTTCAAGCTTTGAGCTCTCCATGTCCAATCATTCCATGGGCCATCGGTTCGGGCCACGATGACAGATTATAGTGAGAAGGAGGCAAGGAGCTGGGGCCCTGGAATCCATCTACCCAGACTCCTTCACAGTATTATCAGAAAATCCAACCAATTTCACTATTACTGTGACATCTGAAGCAGGAGAAAATGATGAAACTGTCCAGACAACCCTCAAGTTTACTTATGTAGAAAAGTATCCAGATGAAATGCCTTATTATGAAATATTCTCCCAGGAAAACCTAGAAAATAATGATGTTTCAGATATATTAAAATTATTAGTTACAAAAAGAAGAAAGCCTTGGCATGGTAATGATCTTCACTCTGGTATCAGTTGTTAAAGAAAAACTCAATGAAATTTTAGATCAAATTAAAACTAGAAGAGAAGAAGCAGAAGAAGCAGAAAGGCAATGTTTCCATGACACTCCTGTAACAATTGAGAATTTCTTAAGTTGGAAGGCCAAGTTTGATGCAGAGCTCTTAGAAATGAAAAGGAAAAGAACAAAGGAAGAAGAACAAGCTGGAAAAAATAAATTAAGTGGAAAACAGCTATTTGAAACAGATCACAATCTTGACACATCTGATATCCAGTTCCTGGAAGAAGCTGGTAACAGTGTGGAAGTAGATGGATCTTTGTTCCAAGAAATGAATGACTTGGAACTGGAGGATGAAGAGGATGATCGTGATTTTAATCTGGTTGATTTAGAGAGTGACTAGTGTGGCTCAGCTGACTAATGAACTGAGGGTGTCAGCAGTGTGTAAGTCCCTGTCCTTGTATCTCCCCTTTCAGAGAAGCTAGAATGCCACAGCATCTTTGGCTTTGATGAGTGTGTGTTGGTTTCCTTTTCTTTTTTCTAAGAAAAAAATAATTTTAATTTTCAGGAGAATATTCTTCTGATGGCTCTCATCATTGTACTTTAATAAATTGACTTGACAATTTCAACAACAACAAAAATAGCCTAGATCAAAGGTTCTTATCCAGGTTAACTGAACTCTAGGCAGGGAGTTTCTGTAGCTACCTACATCTCTTCAGGACCTGCCTTGATACCCTCCATGCTCATCTCTTCTCCCTCATACTCCCCTTTCTAGCTCTAAGATAACACTACCCAAGGATGAACCCTTTGTACAATGATAACTTATCAGAACTCATACCCCAATAATTCATATACTTCCAACTTGTGATGCCCACCCCATTCTAGTGATTCTGAATATGTTGTAATTATTCAAATTCCATTCTCCATCCTTTCTTGGTCACTCCCTTATTCCCAACCGACTCAACCCCATTCCCCCAATCTTCCACTCTAAAGTTAACCGACCCTTCAACTTGGGTCTCTATAATACATGCTCCATAGATGTCAAACTAGATTTTGACTGAAATCTTTTCCTTTCTCCCTTCATCTACTTATACTGACTGGTCCCTGGCATAGATTCCCTGGCTACCTTTTCTAGCTTTGGTTGTACTTTCATTCATTCACTTAGACTCCCTAGTTGTAATAGGGGAATTCCATTGACATTTCTAGATTCTCCTCTATTGCCATCACTCAATAATCTCTCCTCCTTTGATCTTCATTCAATATATATTTATCATCTAATCAAGATTCCGGTAGTTATTATCTACAGACTTTAAGACATTCTCCTTTCTTTTTCTATAAATTCAGTGCATGGCTCACAGTCTCTCTCTCCTCCCCAAATCCTAACTTCATTAGAGGAGGTTTCAACATACATATTGATACTCCCTCAAATACCATAACCTCCCAATTTCTCAACTTACTCATTTGCCATGACCTACTATCTCCATCCTATAATAGTTACACAGAGATGGTTAGGCCCTTAATCTTGTCATCACCCACATAAGTTCCATATCCATGTTGATGAACTGAATCTCTTATCTGATCATAATCTATTATCATTTCCCTTCTTCTGCCTTGTGACTCCAGACCTTGTTCTTCCTTTTCATTGAAAAGGCATTGAAACCCTTGATACCCTCTGTTCTTTCCCAAATCAATATCCCTTCACTGGCAATACTTTCTTCTCTTCCCCATCTTATCTCCCCTGGTGAACTAATCCAACCTTGTACTATCTTTTCTCAAGTCCTTTGGCCCCTTACTTACTTTCCTACTCTATAAAAGATCCTGTTTTTCCATATCGCAACCTTGAATTACCCTCACCATCTGATGCCTTTACTTGGACACACTACTGAACAACGCTGAAAAAAATCACAAATTGTGCAAGTTGGGTCCACCACAAGTTTATCTATTTTTCAATTGGATTCTCATTGCTACAAGACAATTCTTTTATTCCTCCTTAATCAATATAAGCAGGTTCCCCCCCCAATATTTTCATCACTCCTCAAGCCTCTCACAGCTTTCTTCTCTCTCAGCTGATGTGCTATTTAACTGAAAAAATTAAGATCATTCTCCGAGACTTCCCTCTTCTCCTCTCCTTATCTCACATCACACAGATGCTTTCTCCTATTATCTCCTCCTTCATCCCTGATTCCACATGCAAAGGTGGCCTTTATTGTTGCCAAGGCAAACTCCTCTATATGCATAAATGATTTCATTCCATTTAATCTTTTATTTGATGTATATTTTTCCAAATTACATGTAATAATGCTTTTTAACATTTATTTTCTAAAATTTTGAGTTCTAACTTTTTCCCCTACCCCCTGCTTTCTGAGGTGGTAAGCAATTTCAACTAGGTTATATATATGCAATCATGCAAAACATATTTCCATATTAGTCATGTTGTGGAGGAACACTCAGAAAATAAACAACAACAACAAAACCATGAAGAAAATAAGGTGAAAAATAGTATGCTTCAATCTGCATTCAGACTCATCAATTCTTTCTCTGGAGGTGGATAGTATTTTGGTCACAAGTCCTCTAAATCCTGTAATTCAATTGTCCTTTATATTTTATGTAAGGAAGTGTGTGATCTTGAAAGGCTCTGAACAAACTGAATAGTAAATTTGATAAGAATATAAAACGTAAACCAGGGGTGTCAAACTCAGATAGAAATTGATCCCTGTGGAGCTGAATATTAATTTATAAAACCACAAATTAACTTAATCTATATTGTATTATATTTCTGTTTATTTTGTTAAACATGTTCCAGTTACATTTCTGGGAGTTTTGTCTGCTTCTTGGGGTTTGTGGGCATTGAGTTGACACCTCTGCTGAAGGCCATTGTTAGTTGCAGATCAAATGGAGAGGCAGTGAGAGAACCTACTAGCCCAAAAGACAACAGTCTCCAGAAGACAAAAGAAGTATATGGTCAAGTGGTGAGAATCCTTGAAATCCTGCCTTTTGGAGGATTATCAAGAACTGAGGATTGTTGGTTCCAGGTTAAGATGGCGGCAGAGTAAAAAACAGCTGCTTGACCTCTCCTAACCAAAACGTATAGGACTCCTCAAGGGGACATAAAAACAAATCCAGACGAAAGAAGGGACCCCACAACAGGGCGTAGCACTGAAGATACGTGGGATGAGGGCATTTCCATGCTATAAGGGGGTGAAATAGCTCTCACTAAAACGCAAGCTGAGCACCCCCCTTACCTCCCCCCACACATACCACCTACAGGGCTAAAGCCAGCGCACAAGAGCTAGAGCAAGTTTGGGGCATCCATTAAGTCCTTGACAACTACCTGGGACCACCAGGGCCTGTTCCTGAGAGCAGCAAGACTTAAGACCCCAAGAAGCTAAAGAATGCACGGACTTTAAATACAGACCTTGAGCACAGGTGAGGTTGCAGCTGCAGACTCAGATTCTGAGCGCAGGCACAGACCTTGAGTGGGGACCCAGTGCAGAGGGATGCAAGACCGTGGAAGCAGCGTCCTAAGACTGTTAAAGGAGCTTCAGGCAGAGGAAAAAGCAAGGGGACCACCAGGAGGCTTGACCCTGAGAACAACTAGACCTGAGACATCAGGAGCCCAAAGAGCGCAGCCAGACCCTGGGCATGAGGATAAAGCTGAGATGGCGCTGGGCTAACAATGGCAAGCCAGAGACAAGAGCCCCAGGAGAGAAAGATCAAGAAGAAATCTTGAACACTCAACAACTTTTACACAGAAAAAATCCAGACAACAGAGCAAACAGCAGAGGAGAACAAACAAGTAATCATATACAAACCTTCCCCCCAAAATGAAAACTGGTCACAAACTATTGAAGAGTTCAAATCTGAGATTATGAGAAAGATGGTAGAGAACTGGCAAGAAAACAACAGTTTAAAAGACAGAATTTCACAATTAGAAAGTGAGGCTCAGAAATCAAATGAATTGATAAGCAAATTGAAGACCAGAAATGACCAGCTAGAAGCTTTGAAGAACCAAATAGACCAGATTCCTAAGGAAAACCAAAAGATTATAGCCGAAAATCAGTCTCTAAAGGCTAGAATTGGGCAATTAGAAAAAGATGCCCCCAAATCAAAAGAATTAATAAGCGAATTATAGACCAAAATCAAACAGCTGGAAAACAGGATAGACCAAATTGAAAAGGAAAATCAAAAGAATATAGCAGAAAATCAGTCTCTAAAGACAAGAATTGGGCAAGTAGAAGCCAATGATCTCTCAAGACAACAAGAACAAATAAAGCAAAGTCAAAAGACTGATAAAATAGAAGGAAACATGAATTATCTCACTGAGAAATTGACAGATCAAGAAAACAGGTTTAGAAGAGATAATTTGAGAATCATTGCTCTTACTGAAAAAAGCAGAAATTAATAGAAATTTGGACTCCATACTAAAGGAAATTATTCAGCAAAATTGCCCTGAATTCTACAACAAGAGGGCAATATAGACATTGAAAGGTACCATAGATCACCCTCTACACTAGACCCTGAAAAGACAACCCCCAGGAATATAATAGCCAAATTCAAGAGCTTCCAAGTAAAAGAAAAAATTTTATAAGAAGCCAGAAAGAGACAATTCAGATATCGAGGAGTACCAATCAGGATCACACAGGATCTGGCAGCCTCCAGGCTAAAAGACCGCAAAGCTTGGAATATGATATTCAGAAAGGCAAGAAAACTGAGTCTACAACCAAGGATCACCTACCCATCAAAACTGACTATATACTTCCATGGGAAAGTTTGGGTATTCAACAAGATAGAAGATTTCCAAGTATTTGCACAGAAAAGACCAGGACTAAATGGAAAGTTCGATATCCAACCACAAAAATCAAGAGAAACATGAAAAGGTAAATAAGAAACAGAGGGGAAAGAAAGAAAACTCTTTATTTTTAAATTTGCCTCTTTAAGGGCTTCAATAAGATCTATTTGTATTCCTATGTGGAGAAAATGCTATGTATAATTCTCTGTAGTGAACTCTATTCACTATTATAGTATCCACTATTATAGTAATTAGAAGAATTATTCACAGAGAGAGGTTGGAATACTAAATGGTCTAAGATGATAAGGGGGTGAGTGAGAAAAGGGGGTGGATAGTAGAGGACACCAAGAGAAACTTGAATGAATAAGAAAAATAGGATATTCTATTACACACAAAGAGGGCATGGGAAGGGGAGGTGATGAATACTATTATAAGAAGGAGAGGAAGAGAGCATTAAGAGGCAATATTTAAACCTTACTCTCAGTGGAATTAACCCTGAGAGGGAAGAGTAGCTATATCCATTGAGATATATAACTCTATCTAATCCTACTGAGAAAGTCAGAAAGGATAAACCAAGGGGAGCAGTGGAGTGGGGAGGTCAAAAAAGGGAGGGGAGGAGAAGGGAGAGGGAATTCATTAAGCCTTAAAAATAAAAAGAGGAATAACAAGGGAGGGGGTAGAAAGGATAGTAAATCAAGGGAGGGGACAAGGGTTACTGGTTTAACACAAATCACTGGTTTAAAAGAAATAACCTAAGAAGAAGGGGTAGAACTAAGAGAGGATACCAAAATGTTGGGGAATACACAACTGATAATTATAACTCTGAATGTGAATAGGATGATTGATTATACTAAATTAAAAAGCTTTTGTACAAACAAAAACAATGCAACCAAAATCAGAAGGGAAACAACAAATTGGGAAAAAATCTTTATAACAAAAAACTCTTTCAGGGGTCTAATTAATCAAATATACAAGGACTTAAATCAATTGTATAAAAAACCAAGCCATTCCCCAATCAATAAATGGGCAAGGGACATGAATAGGCAATTTTCAGATAAAGAAATCAAAAGTATCAATAAGCACATGAGAAAGTGTTCTAAATCTCTAATAATTAGAGAAATGCAAATCAAAACAACTCTGAGGTATCACCTCACACCTAGCAGATTGGCTAAAATGATAGTAGGGGAGAGTAATGAATGTTGGAGGGGATGTGGCAAAATTGGGACATTAATGCATTGGCTGGTGGAGTTGTGAACTGATCCAACCATTCTGGATGGCAATTTGGAACTACGTTCAAAGGGCTATAAAAGATTGCCTGCCCTTTGATCCAGCCATACCATTGTTGGGTCTGCACCCCAAAGAGATCATAGATAAACAGACTTGTACGAAAATATTTATAACCGTGATTTTTGTGGTGGCAAAGGGCTGGAAAATGAAGGTATGCCCTTATATTGGGGAATGGCTGAACAAACTGTGGTATATGCTGGTGATGGCATATTATTGCTCTAAAAGGAATAATAAACTGGAGGAATTCCATGTGAACTGGAAAGACCTCCAGGAATTGATGCAGAGTGAAAGGAGCAGAGCCAAAAGAACATTGTACACAGAGACCAATACACTGTGGTAAAATAGAATGTAAAATGTAATGAACTTCTGTACTAGCAACAATGCAATGATCCAGGACAATTCTGAGGGACTTATGGAAAAGAACCCTACCCACATTCAGAGGAAGAACTATAGGAGAGGAAACACAGAAGAAAAGCAACTGCTTGAACACAAGGGTTGAGGCAGACATGATTGGGGATGTAGACCCGAAACTACCACACCAATGCAACTATCAACAATTTGGAAATAAGTCTTGATAGATGACACATGTTAAAACTATTGGGGGGGAGGAGATCAGGGGGTGAAGGGGAAAGTAAGAATATGAATCATGTAACCATGATAACTTTTCTAAAAAATAAAAATTATTTAAAAAATTAAAAAAAAAAAAGAACTGAGGATTGTTGAGTGGCTCTAGAACCAGAGGTCCAAGATACATTGAAGGAAAGCAAAACTTGGACTTTTCCTTCTGCTGCTACTTTGATATATTCATTTGGGTCAGGTCTGGTGGAAAAAAGGTTCTTCTTTTAGCAGTCCCAAGTTTGTTTCTCTTTTGAGAGGATTTCAAACCCTTAGAACAATAGTTCACAAACTCTTTGACTTAAGGTTACCTTTATATGCTTAAAAATTATTAAATTATTAATTAAAGAGAATTTGTTTATGTAGGTTATATAACATTTGATATTTATGGTATTAGAACTTAAAACATCTTGGTATTTTTACAGAAATTATTTTGACCTTGTGGACTCCCCAACTTTGAAAACTGTTGCCTTAGGATATTACTTTAGGGTTGGAAGCCCTAAAGGTTTGTAGGCCCCTAGAGATATAGAGTGGGACTCACCATAATGTGAGAGCTTGCTCCTCCAGCAAATCCACAAAGTTCATATTTCTTCTGAGTAAGAAGGTCAAAACCTTAGGAAAGGACAAGAAGACCAGAGGCCTGTAAAGTCTCTAGAGTAAAAAGTATTACTAACTCCCCAGAGGAAATGGGAGTATCTTGATTATTGTTTTTGCTGTCCAGTACTGTCTTCCTCTTCATGACATCATTTGGGGTTTTCTTGGCAGAGATACTGGAGCACTTTCCTCTCCAGCTCATTTTACAGATTAGAAACTGAACAGACACTAAGGTAAACAATTAAGGATTAAATGACTTTCCCAGGATCACACAACTAGTAAGTATCTGAGGCCAAATTTGAACTCACAAAGATGAGTCTTCCTGACTCTAGGTATAGCTCTCTATCCACTGGGCCACTTAACTGCCCTTGATTATTATGGGATTCCAGAAATACTTTGTGTTTTTCTGCATTGTTTATGGGCTTTTGTGTTTTTTTATGGGTTCCCACCCCCAGCCCATTTTTTCTGTGTGATAAAATAAAGGCTATCCCATAACCAAAATGCATTGTTAGCTTGAATTTTTACATGAGAACTCCACACCTATAGAGACTTAGACAAGAGCACAATTCAGAAGTTTCCAGAGAAACTTGGATTAAGAAAAAAACAAGCTAAACAAATATGATTTTGAAATCAGCCTCCTAAGACTGAACCCAGACTGTATTAATAATAATAATTAGAACCCTTTGACTGGGGCAAGTCATAATGACTAATGACTGACTGGTAAAAAGGAGAACATTTCTCAATCCCTGTCATCAAAAAATACTCCTCATGACAGACAAGAGAGGGCCTCAGAATTTAACCACGGCAGAACCAGAACATAATCAATTGGGAAACAGAATTATTGGTCCCCTTGATGATCAGCTGTTATCATTTATGAAACAGCAGAGGGCACTGGAATAGAACTTTTGCTGGATGCTAAGCCAAAGGATCTGCATTGATTTAAAGCAGAAGGAGACCTTGTCATCCATCTGTGCCAAATTCTTCATTTTGCAGATAAGGAAAATTGCCCATAGGTACATCAGGGATAAGATTTGAATCCACATCTTTCAGATTCACAGTCTGGATTATTACTGAAGTATAGAACATCCACTGCAATTTACCTCTCACCTCCTCCTTTAAACCTCCTTCTTCTGATTGGGCAAGAGCCCTTAATCTCTTTGAATAGTCATGCTGCTTTCTCAGTGTTAAAATGTAGCTTTTAATGAATACTGACTACATTTTCACCTAGGAGATGAAATTCAGCTAGCACAGGAGAACTCCACTTTAAGAAAAACTAATAGAGTTCATGTTAAAATGTAAATTTATGCAAAAGATAAAGAGAAAGAATTACAAAATAAGGAATTTTCATGGCAACCAAAGGAGCCCCAATAAGATTTTTAGCATTTTCAATAGCACATTTGAAATTCTAATGCTTAGAATGTAAGCTCCTAAAGTATAGGACCTTGTTTCACATTTACATACATCCACAGCATCTAACACAGGGGCTGACACATAGATGATTAATAAATGCTTGTTGATTAATTGATTAATTAAAGGACCTTATCTCCCATTTGGAGGCTCAAAACATTTCTTCTAAAGAGAGAGAACTAAAAATTGTTCTAACCTTTTGTATGAATATCCAATTCTGTTTCAGAAGTCAAATAAAAAACTTTTCATCATCAAATGATAGCTGACAAGAAACAGGATATCTGAACATACTCTGAATCAGAGAAGGAAAGAACCTCTCTATGACACATTTCTGGAAGCAGTGAGCCTGCTTATCTCATATGGATATATAGCCTGTGTCATATAGATATACAGGAAGCAAGATCATACAAATACCCCAAAACCTTTAAGTAGAAATAAGTACATTTTTGGGTACCAACCCACTTGAGTCATACACTAGCTACTTTTTTGAGTGATGTGGCATCCATAATCTTTAACATAAATAGGGATGTTTTAGTGGCTTTATTCAATTCAACACTAAATCAGTTCATAAAGTATTTGTCTAGTCATCTAGTGCCTTCTGAGAAGTCAGTTCTAAGTCAGGTACTATAAGGATTATGAAGATGAATAAAAGAAAGAGAGAGAGAAAGGGGAGCAAGAAAGAAGGAAGGAAAGAAGAAAGTATGGAGAGAAGGAAGGAACAAAGGAAAGAAAGGAGAAAAGAGAGAAAGAAGGAATGAAGGAAAGAGAAAGAAAGAGAGAAAGAGAGAGAAAGAGAAAATGAGAAAAAGAAAGAGAAAGGAAAGGAAAGGAAATGAAGAAAAGAAAAGGAAAAGAAAGAAAAGGAAAGAAAGAGAACACATATATTAAGGACTTACCAAATGCCAAATTCTGTGCTAAGTAAGCACAGAGGATCTGAAAGAAAAATAGTTCCTGCCCTCAAAGAGCTATTATTTTAATAGAGGGAGACAACTCATACAGGGAAATGATAGCCAGGCAATGGTGTATAATCTGGTTACGTCACAGGAATAGTGAGTGGAGTCATAGAGGAGTTGTTTTGATATGTCTTTTTTTTCTTTAAAGAGATTTTTTTTTTTTTGGAGGCAGCTAGGTGACTCAGTGGATTGAGAGCCAGGCCTTGAGATGGGAGTCCTAAATTCAAATCTGGCCTCAAACATTTCTTAGTTGTGTGACCCTGGGCAAATCACTTAACACCCATTGCCTAGCCCTTACCACTCTTCTGCCTTAGAACTAATATAGAGTATTGATTCTCAGACAGAAGGTAAGGGTTAAAAAAAATTTTTTTAATTCACTGTTGTCATGAATTAATTTTCTTCCTTTTTATATCAAAAAATTTAAAAACCAAATGAAACAAGCCTTTCCATATACAAAGAAAAAGAAGATAGTATACAAATGAAATCACAAATATTTAGCCTTCTTTTCTTCATATTTACATAATAAATCCCCTCCACTAGTGTCCCAGCCTCTTCCCACCCTCCCCCCCATCACAAAAGATATACTCAAGTTAGCCAGCGTGTACATATAAATTAAATCTTTCATATTTCACCTTTCTGTTCACTTTCTCAGGGGAACATTCAGTTTATTCTTCCAGGATTAATTCTGTGGCTGTGTATATTCTGGTTCTACTCATTTTACTGTTCGTTATCTCATGTAGTTCTTTCCAAATTTAAAAAAAAAATCAGTCTATTCATCAATTCTTATGGGACATAGCATTCCATTCACAATTGTATTCCACAATTTATTCAACCATTTCCCAAATGATGGGTATCCCTCAGTTTCCAATTCTTTGCCACCACAAAGAGAGCTGCTATAAATATTTTGGAATTTATGGGTTCTTTTCCTCTTTTCCTGATCTCCTTGAGAAACAGCTAAGTCTAAGGGTATATATACAGTTTTGTAACTCTCTGGGTGTAATTTCAAATTGCTCTCCAAAATGGTTGGATCAGTTCACAGCGCCACCAAGAGTGTATTAATGCTCCCATTTTTCCACATCTCCTCCAATATTTGTCATTTTGCCCTTTTGTCATTTTAGCCAGTCTAATGGGCATGAAGTGATATCTCAGAATTATTTTGGTCTGTATTTCTCTAATCAGTAGTGATTTATATTTTTCATATACCTAATAATGGTTTTGGTTTCATCATCTTATAATTATCTGTTCATATCTTTTGCCCTTTTATCCATTGGGGATGACTCTTTTTTCTTATACATTTGACAAAGTTTTCTAACGATTTTAGATATGAGACCTCTTTCTGAGAAGTTAGATATAATTTTTTCCTCTAATTTTCTGCTTTTCCTATTGATTTTGGCAGCATTTATTTTATTTGTACAAAACTTTTCAACTTAATACACTTACAATTATCCATTTTACATTTCACAATGCTCCCTATCTCTTGTTGACTCATAAATTCCATTCCTATATATATCTGATAGATAATATGCTTCCTGTTCTTCTAATTTGCTTGTGGTATCTTCTTTTGTGTCTAGATCATATGTCCATTTTGATCTTTTCTTGGTGAATGGTGTATCTATGTCTAGTTTCTACCAAACTAGTTTCTAGTTATCCCAACAATTCTTTCCAAATACTGATTTCTTATCCCTCAAACCTGGATCTATGAATTTGTCAAATAAAAGGTTACCATAATCTTTTGTTATTGTTTATTGTATGTCTGTTCTATTCCACTGATCTACTTTTCTATTTCTTAGGCAGTACCAGATAGCTTTGATATTTACTGCTTTATAATACAATTTAAAACCTGGTACTGCTATACCATGTTTGATCTTTTATTTTTCCAAATGAATTTATAATTTTTTCTAACTTGATAAAACAAAATTTTGGTCATTTAATTGGGATGGCATTGAATAGGTAGATTAGTCTAGGTAGAATTGTCATTTTAATTATATTAGCTGTGTGAGGAAAGTGCTCCCCTTCTCCCCTTCTGGGTAACACAGCTGGCATGAATCTGCGTGAGTCTGTGTAAATTTGTGTCATTTAGTAAGGGTCACAGGACTGTGGCCTATGCACCGGATCCCAGATATGATTCTGAACTTGAACCCGATGTGAAAGGAGAGGTTAAAAGGCAACAATCCTGGAAGTGTTCTCTCTCTATCTGAGGTGTTGGTATCCGGGTAGCTGCTGTGGTGGCCAGACTGAGACTACCCATTTGACTAGCTAGAATAGGCTTTTTTCACTTTATCTCTATGCCTTTACCTATCCAAGCAACTAATAAACTTTATGAAAAATAAGGACCAGAGTTCGAATTTTATTTCTTAAATAGCTCTGCCCACCCATGAACAATTAGTATTTCTCCACTTATTTAGATCTGACTTTATTTGTGTAAAAAGGTTTTATAATATGTTTATGTGATTCTTGGGTTTGTTTTGGCAGGTATACTCCCAGGTATTTTATTCTATCTGTGATTATTTTAAATGAAGTATCACTTTTTATCTCTTCTTGTAGGACTTTGTCAGTAACATATAAAAATGTTGACAATTTATTTGGATTATTTTAAATTCTGCTACTTTGCTAAAATTATTGATAGTTTCAACTAACTTTTTAGTTGAATTTCTAGGATTTTCTACATATACCATCATGCTATCAGCAAATATAATTTTATTACCTTGTAGCCCATTCTGATTCCTTCAATTAACTTTTCTTCTCTCATTGCTATTGCTAACATGTCTAATACTATGTTTAATAATGTTGGTGATAATGGGATCCTTATTTTACTACTGATCTTTTTTTTTTTTTTACTACTGATCTTATTGGGATGGTATTTAGCAATAATACTTGCTGATGGTTTTAGATAGATGTTTCATATCATTTTAAGAAAAAATCCATTTATACTTATGCTTTCCGGTGATTTTAATAGAAAAGTGTTATATTTTGTCAAAGGCTTTTCCTGCATTTATTGATATAATCATATGGTTGTTATTATTTTTGTTATTGATATTACTGATTATGTTGATAGTTTTCCTTATATTAAACCATACCTGTATTCCTGGTATAAACCCTGCTTGATCACAATGTCTTATCTTTGTGAAATATTGTTGTTGCATCAATATTCATTAATGAGATTGGTATATAACTTTCTTTCTCAGTTTTTGCCCTTCCTGATTTAGGTATCAGGACTATATTTACTTTATAAAAGGAGTTTGGTAAAATTTCTCCTTTACCTGCTATTTTAGATAATTTGTTTAATATTAGATTTAGCTCATCCTTAAATGTTTGGTAGAATTAACTTGTATATCTGTCTGATTCTTATGCTTTTTTTCTTAGGAAATTCATTTATGGCTTTTTAAATTTCCTTTTCCAAAATAAGTTTATTTAGATATTCTATTTCTTGCTCTAATAGTATAGGCAGTTTTTCCCCTAAGTATTCTTCTATTTCTCTTTCATTATTAAATTTCTTTTCATATAACTGAGCAAAATAATTCCTTATAATTGCTTTTGCTTTTGCTGTGACCCATAGGTTTTGGTATGATATCTCATTATTATTCTCTTTAATGAAATTACTTATGTTTCAATAATTTGTTCCTTAACCCACTCATTCTTTAAGATTAAGTTATTTAGTTTCCAATTAGTTTTTACTTTTTATTTTCATGGTCCCTTATTATATATACACTTTTTTGATTTGTGGTATGAGAAGGTTGCAGTTACTATTTCTCCTTTTCAACATTTAACTTTAATATTTTTGTGCCCTAATATATGGTCAATTTTTGTGAAGGTACCATGTTTTTCTGGGAAGAAAGTATATTCTATTCTGTTTCCATTCAATTCTTTCCACATATTTATTATATTTTACTTACCTAAAATTCTATTCTTCTCCTTGACTTGTTTCTTATTTATTTTTTTGCTTAGATTTATCCAATTCTAAGAGGGGTAAATTCAAGTCTATTATTGTTTTATTATGTATTTCTTTCTGCAACTCATATAATTTTCCCTTAAAAATTTGGATGCTATAACATTTCATGCATATAGATTTACAATTGATAATACAACATTATCTTTGGTGCCTTTTAACATAATATAGTCTCCCTGTTTATCTCTTTTGATTATATCTGTTTTAGCTTTAACTTTGTCAGAGATCGTGATTGCTACCCCTGCTTTCTTGTAACAACTGAGACATAGTATATTCTGCTCCAGCCCTTTATTTTTACTATATTTCTCATTTTTAAGTGTTTCTTATAAACAATGTATTGTTGGATTTTGATTTTTGATCCTTCTTGCTGTTTTCATTTTAGGGTGAATTCATGCTATTCACATTCCATGTTATAATTATTAGTTGTGTTTTTTCCCTTCATTCAGTTTTTCCTCACTGTTCATCCTTTTCTTTCTTTCTTGTTGCTGTATCCCTTCTCAAATGCCAAATTTATTCTATCTGCTCTCTCTCCAATTCTCACCCCTTTTTAGAAATTTTCCCTTATCCTTTCCCTTTGCCCTCCTACTTCCATATTGACCAACTTTTCTGAGGGTCTGTCTTTTCCTTCTTATTTTTAATTCCTATTCTATCTCTTTCCAAAAGTCCCCACCTTATCCCCCTACCATACCTTTCTATTTCTTTTTATGAGTTCTTTTTAAAAAATCCCTATCTTATCTTAACCTAAGTATACTTCCCCTATCTCCTCAGCTTACCCCCCCATTTTTTGATACATGCTCCCTTCTCAGTATCCCTCCTTATTTTCTTATCCCCTTGCCCTCTTTTCTCTTAATTTACTTTTTCTTCTTTTAGTCCCAAAGTTCTTTAAGGGATTTCCCTTTGCTTTGGTCCTTCTCTTATCCTATCTCAGTCCCTCCTTTATTCTCTTCTCTTTCTCTACTCTTTCTCTGTATATTAAGATGATTTTTATCCTTCTAATTGTGTATGTTGTTCTTTCTTTATCCCAGATCTGATGAGAGAAGGAATCTAGTATTAGCAGCCCTGTCTCCTACTCCCTTCTCTGTGGCAGTTCCTCCACTCATTCCTCTTCCATATGAGATATCCATTCCACCCTACCTCTTGATATACTCTACTACCATTTTGGCTTATTCCATTGCAATCACCTTGACTTCAATTTTTCCATCCATATACACCCCTTCAAAATATCTAGGTAATGATGCCATTCCGAGGGTCCCTAAAGAACATTTTCCCAAACAAAAATCAATCATTTTGACCTTTTGGATCACTTATGATTCATCTTTAATAATTTCCTTTGTATTTTTCTTGTAGGTCAAATTTTCTACTAAGTTCTGGGTTGTTTCCCCCAGGAATTTTAGAAACTCCTTTAGTTCATAAAATTTCTATTTTTAAACTTTTATAATTATGTTCAGTTTTGTTGAATATATTATTCTTTGTTGTTAGCCCAGTTCTTTCTCTTTACAAAATGCTCTGTTTTATGTCTGTCCTGTGTTCTTTTAATGTTGTGGCTGCTAAGTCTTGGGTTATTCTGACTGTAACTCCACAGTGTTTAAAATCTTTTTTCTTATTGCTTGTGATATTTTTCCTTGACCTGGGAGGTGTGAAATTTAGCAATGATATTTCTGTGCATTTTTATCTTTGGGTCTCTTTGAGGTGGTGATCAGTAGGTTCTTTAAATTTCAAATTTACCCTCTGATTCTAGAATTTCTGTATAATTTTCCTTGATGATTTCTTGGAGAATGCTGTCTAAATTCATTTTTTTATCCTAACTTTCTGGACGCCCAACTATTCTTATATTGTCTCTCCTTGATCTATTTTCCAGATCCATTGGTTTTGTAATAAGATGCTTCATGGTCTCTCCAATTAATTCATTCTTTTGACTTTGATTTATAATTTCTTATTGTCTTAGGAAATCATTAGCCCCCCTTGTTCAATTCTAGTTTTTAATTGATTATTTTCTTACATGAATTTCTGGATCTCTTTTTACAGTTGGATGATTTTTCCTTCATAATTTTCTTGATTTTTTTAACATTGCTATTTTTTCTAGTTTATCCTCAACCTTTCTCATTTGTTTTTTAAAGTATTTTTAAAGCTCTTTCAAAAACTCTCTTTGAACTTATGGCCCTTTATTG
This sequence comes from Gracilinanus agilis, assembly GCF_016433145.1. Classification (NCBI taxonomy): domain Eukaryota; kingdom Metazoa; phylum Chordata; class Mammalia; order Didelphimorphia; family Didelphidae; genus Gracilinanus; species Gracilinanus agilis. The sequence continues at coordinate 92,482,902 of NC_058130.1, forward strand.
TATTTATTTGCTGTTTCTGAAGTAGGTATTTTTACTTCATTGTCCTCTGAATTTGAACCAAGGTCTTCTCTGTCCCCATAGTAGCTATCAATAGTTGGGTTCTTCTTTTGTTGCTTTTTTTTTAATTTTAGAAGCTAGGTAAACAGATTTAATTATTAGCTTTCTTTTGGACTCCCAAGGTTCTTATGGTACTATGTTAAGTTACCTCAGGTTTCAGGATTTTTTTGTGTTTGTTTTTCCCTGAGCCCTATTTGATTATTCCAATTTTTATAGTCCAGGGTCTGATATGATCCTGGGTCCCATACTCAAGTCCCAGTCTGTGGCTGGTCTCAAGTGCTCCTAACTAAAGCTGACGGAAAGCTCTGCAACTGTAATTGCAAGCAGATAGGCCATCTTCCTCTGTGGCAGCAACCAGGGACCCCACTTTCCTGGAGCAATCACAGTTGATGGGCCCCAATTCCTCAGCCATCTCACCACCCTGCATGCTCCTTCTTTACTCCTCCTTTCCCATTGTGGCAGGTCTAAATAGAGCAGTCCATGTTCTTCAGGTCACCAAAGTCTCTTGCCTGCCAGTAGCAAAGCTTGAGGTCCTGCCCTTAGGGTCTGGTGCTGGTGGACTCTGTATTCACTCTTTCAATTGGCAGTCAACTGGGGGTCTCCTGAGCTTAGGCTACCACCTACATAGCTTCTCCCTGGGCTCTCCAACTGGGGATTCCAACTATAACCTCCTGGGTTTAAGCTCATGGGCTCAGACAATAAGGAAAGGTTGCCAAAGTTGCTTTCAGGGGTTGTCTTATTGATTCTAAGCTGTTTGCTCTGTTCCTGCCCCCAGGACCTCCTGTGGTGTGGCTGAGGATAGGGAAGTTAGAAGCCTTCCTCCCCAATTGTTCTTTGCTATTCAGCTTCATTCCTGACTCCTGTCTATTTTTGTCTCTTTTGGCATATATTGTGAGGAGTTATTTTTCATTGTTTGTGGGGGGTATTAGAAAGGAGAGGAAGCTTCATACTCTTCTCTGCCATCTTCCCTGACCTATTGTTTCTAAAAGCTATGATAGTGTTGACTGGGGGAAGAGAGAGAATATAGCTGTATGGCTGCTGGAATGAACTGCTAGACTAAAAGTGAATCACAAGGGGGCATCTCAGCAGTTCAGTAGATTGGGAGTCTAGGCCCTTGCTTCAAATCTGACCTCAGATACTTCCTAGCTGTGTGATCCTGGGCAAACAACTTAATCCCAACTATCTATCCCTTGCTATTCTTTTTCCTAAGGACTGATACTTAGTATTGATTCTAAAACAAAAGGGAAGGGAAGGGAAGGCAAGGGAAGGGAAGGGAAGGCAAGGGAAAGGAAAGGAAAGGAAGGGAAAGGAAGGGAAGGGAAAGAAAGGGAAGGGAAGGGAAGGCAAGGGAAGGGAAGGGAAGGGAAGGGAAGGGAAGGGAAGCAGTGAAAGGAAAGGAAAGGAAAGGAAGGAAGGAAGGAAGGAAGGAAGGAAGGAAGGAAGGAAGGAAGGCAGGCAGGCAGGCAGGCAGAAAAGCATGGTCTGGTTGTCCTGGGGCATGGGTTTGTAATGATTCACTCAACAATCAAGACAACTCAGCCCCACAATAGGAGTTGTAAAATTAGGTGGATTAAGTTCCCTAAGCATAAACCTTTTTCACATCTTGCAAGACAGCATTATTACTATATGGTCCTTTAAGGGTTAGAGTTCTGGATGGCTTATTGCCAAGTTGGATGGCAAAAATATGACTGTAGTCAGATTGCAAAAACATGACTGGAATGGGATGTGAAGTATTCCTTAAAAAAGGTAGGAGATATAATTCTTTTTTTCAAGTTCACAAAAAAAAACAAAGGAAATTGCTACATTAATAACTCATAAGAGTAGGTGAAGTGCTAATATAAGTGGTCTCAATAATGTGTTCTAGAAGGTTACAGTAGACAGAGAATCTTGTGGGCTGGAACCAGTCCTCCACCAGGAAGGCTGGTGGAGGAGATGTGGTTTGAAGGTTTTCTTCAAGAAGGTGTTTTAGGAAAACTAACTTGGCAGTGGTGTGTAAAGATGACTTGGTAGATAAACTGCTGTAGTTATTTTATGCACAGTCAAACCTCAGCCCTGAATTACTTTCACCATTTACTGCCTTCATTTCTAAACACATGATAATGAACAAAGGTGAAGATTGGATCAATTAAAAATTTATGCTGCACAATCACAAATTATGCTGCACAAATTTATGCCTTTATTGTTGCCAGGCAACCCTACTATGACTCCCTTATCAATTCACTATCTCACTCTCCATAGCATCTCTTCCAAACCTCATCCCTACTCAGACTTTCTATGGCTCTCCCTTTCTCCACTATAGAGGGGCAGCTAGGAAATACAATTGATAGATCACCAGCCCTGGACCTGGGAGGACCTGTGTTCAAATCAGATCTCAGACACTTTCTAGCGGTATGACCCTGGACAAGTCACTAAATCCCAATTGCCTAGCCCCTACCACTTTTCTGCCCAAGAAATGATTCTAAAACAGAAAGTAAGGGTTTAATTATTTTTTTTTTACCAGAATACTCTTACATAAGAGTGAAGTGATAAACACTAGAACTACAGTGGTATTGGGAATGGTTAAAGGGATTCTATGAACAATACAGGGAATGTCTCAAAAGCAGAACAATCAAGAGTTAGTGACTGACTGGAAAAGGGGAATTAATGTTAAAATAGGATTAAATCTCCCCTTGCATATTTTAAAATTAATCAACCAAAAACTTTAACACCCCTACTTAACACTAAGTAAGGGAGTTCCCAAGCCACTTATTAAGGTGAGTGACAACCCCAGAGGCAACTGACCATCCCCTGGGCAGTGCCAAGCAAATTGATAGACTGCAATTGGTCCCCCTAAAGTGGAAGAAGGGACAGGAAGTGATGTGGAAAAAGGACTATAAAAAGTCCTGAGCTTCCTGTCCAAGGAGTCTCCTGCTTGAATCTTTGGCTTGGAGCTTTGGCTGGTGGCTTGCCTCTTGGAGGTGCTTTGGACTTGGACCTTGGCTTCAACTTGGGACCTTGGCTCTTGGATTGCTTCATTGGAGGACTGCTCCTGGATCTTCTCTTTTGGACTTCATCTTGGGTGAGTGAGTAGCTGGCCTTCCCTTCCTGGCTTCTGGAGAGATTAGTTCTAGAGAGGCCTTCTTCTCCTGGAGGAGGCTGAATTGGTGGAACCTTTGTATAAGACATTGTAAGGATATTCTCCTAAAAAATGAAAGAAATAGGAATAGCCAAGAATGTTAATAGCAGTAATGTTACAATCCTAATATCAGAGTATTCTAACATCATCAGGTCTTCTAACTGAGGGTTAATGATCCCTACCAGGGCTGAGCCAGACACCAGAGCTCTTATGGGGAAAACCAGGGGAGATAACTTAAATATTATATGTGGGTTCAGAAGGGTGAGTAGGAGACAGGAATGGACAATAGGTGGGGAAACTAGTTAGGAATTTACATTTTTTTTTCAACAATTTAAGAAACTGGGTTTAGCTGTTAAGGGAAAAGACTGTAGACAGAAGTGACAGTTAGGCCCCAACTGTCACCCTGCTTCTCCTAGACAAGGGGTCTGTGAAAACCAGCAAGCAAATGACAAAAGGGTTTGTAACAAATTTAAATAAGGGAACTATGGTCTAAACCAGTGGTTCCCAAACTTTTTTGGCCTACCGCCCCCTTTCCAGAAAAAATATTACTTAGACCCCTGGAAATTAATTCTTTTTAAATTTTAATAGCAATTAATAGGAAAGATAAATGCACCTGTGGCCATCACCACCATCCCTGGATCGCTGCAGCACCCATTTTGGGAATCACTGGTCTAAAGGATGGGAATAGGGGTTTCTATACTTCCAGTCTATGGGCAAACCACAGGGTCAGGTGAGGGACTTATCTACACTGAACTAAACCTAAAGCAGGACAGAGCCCAAAGAATAGCAGGACTGAAGTGGACATCCTCACAGCAGAGTCCTGACACACTCCATTGATGTTGCAGCTCTTCCAGGACCACTATCTGTACTCCTTCAGGCAGGTAGATCTGGGAGCTAACCCAGCCCAAGTTAACCTGCAACTCAGGTTGGGATTAATAGTCTCTACCAAAAAATCTCCCACAAGTAGATGACAGTCTTCTGGATATCAAGAAATCTGGGTGCAAACTCCACTTTCTCTGAGGTCTCCCAGGATCAGTTACAACTTGTCCCAACCACCATGGAGTCTGTCTCAGAGAGAGAGAGAGCCACACTTCCTGCTTCCCCATTCCATTTAGAATTCTCCAGCCCTGCCTGCTAGGTCTCCTAAATAATAATTCAGCAATCTTCCTCACAACAGAGCAACATTTAATGTGATAGGCTAGACATTTTCTCTACTCTCTTCTTACATTTCTCTACTTTCACTCTTTCACCTTTTTGTAAATAAAAGCTATTAAAAGTCATTTTGATTTGAGCTATATTTTTTAATTGGTGACCACAATATTACTTTAGAATTCTCATATTTTAGTCAAAACCCTAAATTTAATTCCTTACATTTCAGAGGAACAAATTAACAGTGACTCAGGTTTTGAGATTGGGAGAATGGTGGTGACATTTACAGGGATAAAGAAGTTAGTTTTGAAGGAAGTTGAATTTGGTTTGGGGCATGGTATATATTTAAAGTAAGAACAGGCTATCAGAATGGGGAAGTTCTATGGAGTTTCTCACTTTTCTAAGCCATCTTGAACACTTGGATTATATTAATCAATATTCTCCAAGGCAGAAGAGTGGTAAGGATGAGGCAGTGCAATGAGGGTCAAGTGATTTGCACAGGATCACCCAGCTAGGAAGTATCTGATGTCAAATTTGATTCCAGGACCTCCCATCTCCAGTTCTGGCTTTCTATCTACTAAGCCACCTACCTACCTCCCTAACACTGACTTTTTAAAGTATCATTTTTCCACTCAAAAATGTGCTTAATAAATGGTTTGTTGACTGGCTTAATTCAACAGTGAAGTTAACAAAAGGAAAACTAAATTCTCCATCAGTAAAAAGACATAACCTCCCTAAGGTTCCCAACAGGCAGTGGAAAAGGGGACAAGAATTTATTTGCTAATTTCTTACTATGTGCCAGGCATTATGTGAAGCACTGAGAATACAAAGGAAAAAAATTAAACCCATACCTTCTATCTTGAAATCAATACTAAGTATTGGTTCTAGGGCAGAAGATCAGTAAGGACTAGGCAATTGGGATTTAGTGACTTGCCCAGGGTCACATAGCTAGGATTTGAACCCAGAACTTCCCATCTCTAGGCCTAGCTTTCTATCCACTGAGCACTTAGGTGCCCCTTAAAGAAAAATTAAAACAGCTTGTGAGGGCACAGGGCATAGGTTTTGATGATAGAAATGTGTAAATAAGTACATACAGGATGAAGACAGAATGTTGGGAGGAAAATCTAAATAAAAGGGAATGGCATAAGGAACTGTAAGGAACAGGAAAAGCCTCCTTAGTACAGTGCCTGACAGATACTAAGCATTTAATAAAGGATTATTGACTAACTGTTGATTGAAGAAGATGGGAATTGAGCTGAATCTTGAAAGAAGCCAGAGCAGCTTCAGTGAGAGGACAGAACACATGGAGGACAGCCAGGGAAAAGACACCTGAAATAGAACACAAAGTGGCACCTTTGAATAATTGCCAGTTGGCCAGTGTAGCTGGAATGTAGGCTTTGTAAAGAGGAGTCATGAGAAAAAAGATTTTCAGTGCCAACTAGAGGACTTCATATTTTGATCCTGGTGGTAATAGGTACCCATTGGAGCTCAGTGAAAGAAGGGGTGGAATGATTAATTCTAACATTTAGAGAAATAACCTTAGCAGCTGAGAGCTTGAATATGGCTTGGTGTAAGGAAAGACTTGAGATCACTAAAAAGGTTATTGCGGTGGTCCAGACAAGAAATGATGAAGACCTAAGTTAGGGTTGCAACTGGCTATTTATATGGAGAGGAGAAGCTGTATAGTGTTAAGAATGAATCAAACTTTCTTTGTCTATCAATCAGCAATTTTTTTAAAATTTAAAAATTTTTATTTAATTAATTAATTTAGAACATTTTTCCATGGTTACAGGATTCATGTTCTATCCCTTGCCTCTCCCCACCCCCTCCCATAGCTGACACACAATTCCATTGGGTTTTACATGAGTCATTGATTAAGACCTATTTCTGTATTATTGATATTTGCACTAGGGTGCTCATTTAGAGTCAATATCCCCAATCATATCCTCATCATCCCATATGGTCAGGCAGTTGTTTTTCTTCTGTGTAACTCCCACAGTTATTCTTCTGAATGTGAATGTGAATAGCATTCTTTCAATCATCAATTTTAAAATTAACCAGTCAAAAACTTAAGCACTCCTACTTAACACTAATTAAGAGCAAGTCACTTGCTAAAGTGGGTGGCAATGCTAGGCAAATTGAAAGACTGCAATTGATTCCCGTAAAGTGGAGAAAGGGACAGGAAGTGACATGGAAAAAGGACTATAAAAAGTCCTGAACTTCCTGTCCAGAAGATCTTCAACTTGGGACTTCAGCTTCAATTCAAGCTTGGACCTTAGCTCTTGTACTACTTCTTGGAGAACTGCTCCTGGATCTTTTCCTTTGGACTTCAGTGTTGGAGGACTGCGCCTTGGATGGGTGAATAGCTGGCCTTCCTTTCCTGGCTTCTGGAGAGATTGGTTTCAGAGAGACCTTCCTTTCCTAGAGGAGGCTGCCTTGGTATAACCCTTGCTGAGGATACCACTGGACTTCTGGCTGAGAATTACCAGAAAATTCACTTGGGGACAAGGGATGTGGTGAAGCTCTGCCAAGACTGAGCCCCACACCGGAGCAGTGCTTAGGATGATAGGCTAGAATAATTCTCTACATTTCTTAAATTTTCCCACTTTCACTCTTTCCCCCTTTTTGTAAATAAAGTTACTAAAGGTCATTTTGACTTTAGTTATAATATCTTTAAATCAGCAACCACAATATTACTATAGAATTCTCATATTAGTATAAAAACTTAAATTTAAAATTCTTACAATAGGAAAGATGTCAAGAAATTTTTAGTGCCTTGGCATAATAGAAGCAATTATCTGGCATTATTAAATGCCTTTTTCATTTATTTAATGTATCATGTGTCTTGGTCTGGTATAAGGAGATATATTGTCAGGGATGCAGAGCCATGTTTTTGTGGGGTTTTTTGTTTTAATTTTTTTTTGTGTTTGGCATCTACTTATTTATTTTACCAAATACATGTAATAACAAATTTCCACATAAGTTTTATGAAGTTATGTGATTCAAATCATTTCCCTTTTTACCTTCCCTCCCTGCCTTTGTGAGCTGGCAAGCAATTCAATCTAAGTTATACATGTATTATCATGCAAAACATATTTCTATATTGTCCTTGTAAGTTGATAGTTGTATAAAATTATAACACCAAAAAAACCCCCAACAAATAAACAAGTGAAAAATGTATTCTTTCATCTGCATTCCAACTCCAACAGTTCTTTCGTTGAAAGTGAATAGCATTTTTTGTCATAAGTCCCTCAGAATTGTCCTTGGTCATTGTATTGTTGAGAGTAGCTAAGTCTATCACAGTTGATCATTCCACAATGTTGCTGTTACTGTGTACAGTGCATTCCTGGTTCTGCTCATTTTACTCTACATCAGTTTGTGTATGTCTTTCTAGTCCTTTCTGAAACCATGCTGTTCATCATTTCTTACTGCATAATAGTATTCCATTGCCATCATATATGATAGTTTGTTCAGCCTTTGCCCAATTGATGGATATCCCTTCAATTTCCCTTCTTTGCCACTACAAAAAGAGAGACTATAAATATTTTTGCATAAGTAGGCCCTCCTTTTTTTTTTTAATCTCTTTGGGATACAGATCACCTAGGAGTGGTATTATTGGATCAAAATTTTTTCACAGACTTATAGCCTTTTGGGCATAGCTTTAAATTGCTCTCCAGAATGGTTGTATCAGTTCATACTCCACTGTGTTCCACAGTGTTCCAGTTTTCCCACATCTTCTTCAATATTCATCACTTTCCTTTACTATAATACTGAACAATGAATCTGATAGGTGTGAGGTGGTACTTCAGATTTGTTTTAATTTGCATTTCTCTAATCAAGAGTGATTTAGAACATTTTTTCATGTGATTATTGCTAACTTTGATTTTTTTCATCCAAAAACTGCTTATTTATATCTTTTGGCCATTTGTCAATTAGGGAATGACTTGTATTCTTACAAATTTGATTTAGTTCTTTATATATTTGAGAAATGAAATCGTTATCAGAGAAATTTGTTATAAAAATGTTTCCCTTCTAATCTTGGTTACATTGGTTTTGTTTGTACAAAACCTTTTAAATTTAAAATAGTCAAAATTATTTTTTGGTAGTTTGATTAGTATGGCACTGAATAAGTTAATTTAGGTAGGATTGTCATTTTTATTATATTAGCTTGGCCTACTCATGAGCAGTCAATGCTTTTCCTATTGTTTAGATCTAATTTTGTGGAAAGGTGTTTTGAAATTGTATTCAAATAATTCCTGTGTTTGTCTTGGCAAATAGATTCCCAAGTATTTTATATTATCTAGAGTTTCTCTCTCTAACTCTGGCTGCTGGACTTTGTTGGTAATATAAGGAAATGCTGATGATTTATGTGGGTTTATTTTGTATCCTGCTACTTTGCTAGATTGATTTTTTAGGATTCTCTAAGTATACTGCAACAAATAAAAGATGTTTTGGTAACTTTGCATCAATTATAAACATTTTTTAATAAAAAGAGAGGAGACAGATTTTACCCTTACTAATTTAAGGTAAGATCAGGTCCCAGATTTCAGCTCAGTGCGGTCCCCTCCATGCTTCACTGACAATTACCAAGCACCAGCCTAGGGATTCGGTCTATTCAAGAGCGAAAATAAAGAGCCCTCTTTTTCTTGAGCTAGAATTTTAAAGCCCACTAGCTCCTCCCTCCATAGTAACATTGCACCTTAACACTCACGCTGATGTTCACACTGACACCAGGGGATGCCAGGGAATACCAGGGGACACCAGACTGTTAGATATAGCATTACTCTTTAACATCCACTGTTAAGGTGCCCCAGGATGGAGGTATTTTACTTCATACAATATCATCATATCACCTGCAAAGAATAGTAGTTTATTTTCCTCATTGCCTACTTTAACTCCAATTCGTTTTTCTTCTCTTATTGATAAAGGTAACATTTCTAGTACAATATTAAATAATAGTGGTGATAATGGGCATACTTGCTTCACTCAAAATCTTACTGGGAAGGTTTCTAACTTATTCCCATTGCAGACGATACTTACTGATGGTTTTAAATAAATACTACTTATTATTTTAAGGAAAGACATTTTTAATCCTATGCTTTCTAGTGGTTTTTTTAATTTTATTTAGAATATTTTCCCATGGTTACATGATCCATGATTCATGATTCCCACACCCCACCCCACATCCATCTTTCCACTCCCCTCCTGGAGCTGACAAAGCAGTTCCACTGGGTTATACATGTATCATAGTTTAAAAACTATTTCTGTGTTATTCATATTTATAGTAGTAATCCTTTAACATCAAAACTCCAATCATAACCTTATCACATTACATGATTGATCACATATTTTTCTAATGTATTTCCGTTTCCACAGTTCTTTCTCTGGATATGGACAGCATTCTTTCTCACAAGTTCCTCTGAATTGTCCTGGGTCATTGCATTGCTGCTAGTAGAAAAGTCCATTACATTCAATTGTGCCATAATGTATCAGTCTCTGTGTACAATGTTTTCCTGGTTCTACTCATTTCACTCTGCATCAGTTCCTGGAGATTATTCCAGTTCACATGGAATCCCTCCAGTTCATTATTCCTTTTAGTGCAATAGTATTTCATCATCAAAAGATACCACAATTTGTTCAGCCATTCCCTGATCAATGGACACCCCCTCATTTCCCAATTTTTTGCTACTACAAAGAACTCGGCTATAAATATTTTTGAACAAGTTTTTTCCCTTATTATCTCTTTGGAGTACAAACCCAGCAGTGGTATGGCTAGGTCAAAGGGTAGACATTCTTTTAAAGGCCTTTGGGCATAGTTCCAAATTGTCCTCTAGAATGGTTGGACCAATTCACAACTCCACCAGCAGTGTATTAGTGTCCTGATTTTGCCACATCTCCTCCAACATTTATCACTTTCTTTTGCTGGCATATTGGCCAGTCTGCTAGGTGTGAGGTGGTACCTCAGAGTTGTTTTAATTTACATTTCTCTAATCAGAAGGGACTTCTTTCTAGTGTTTTTAATAGGAATGGATGTTGTATTTTATCAAAGACTATTTCTGCATTTGTTGAGATTCTCATGATTTCTGTTAGTTTGGTTATTGATATGGTCAATTATGCTGATAATTTTCCTACTATTAAACCAGCCTTGGATTTCTGGTATAAATTACATTTGGCCATAGTGAATAATCCTTGTGATATATTGGTCTCTAATTTTCTTTCTCTTTTTTGATCTTCCTGGCTTAGGTATTAACATCACATTTCTGTCATAAAAAGAATTGGTAGGACTCCTTCTCTGCTTATTTTGTCAAATAGTTTCTATACTATTGGGATTAATTGTTCCATGAATGTTTGATAGAATCCATTTGTGAATTTATCTGACCCTGTGGATTTTTTCTTATAGAGTTCATTGATGGCTTGTTCAATTTCCTTTTCTGAGATGGGATTATTACGTATTCTGTTTTCTCTTCTGTTATCTGGGCAATTTGTATTTTTGTAAGTATTCATCCATTTTATCTAAATTGTCAGATTTATTTTCATATATTTTTATATAATTGAACAAAATAGTTCCTAATGATTACTTTAATTTCCTCTTCATTAGAGGTGAATTTACCCTTTTCATTTTTGATACCATTAATTTGATTCTCTTCTTTTCTTTTTTTAATCAAATTAACCAATGCGCTATATATTGTATTCGTTTTTCCCCATAGAACCAACACCTAGCCTTATTTATTAGTTCAATAGTAGTTTTTTTACTTTCTTGAAAATGTAAAAATTATTTTACTTTCTTAATTTCTCCTTTGATTTTTTTATTTCCAATTTAGTATTTAATTGGGGATTTAAATTTTGTTCTTTTTCTAGTTTATTTTAGTTGCATGTCCAATTCAATGACCTGCTTTTTCACTGTTTTATTGATATAAGCATTCAGGGATATAGATTCTCCCCTAAGTACTGTTTTGACTGTATCCCATAAATTTTGATATGTTTTCTCCTTGTTTTCATTCTATTTAATGAAATCATTGATTGTTTCTATAATTTGTACTTTGAATGACCTCTTTTAAAAAATTGGATTGTTTATTAGTTTCCAATTAATTTTTAATTCCAGTTAATTTTTGGCTTTCCATGAACTCTTATTGATTATAATTTTTGTTGTGAAGTTTTTATGCCCTAGTACATGGTCAGTTTTTGTGTTATGTATCATGTGCTATTGAAAAGAAAGTATATTCCTTTTTATCCCCAGTTTTCTTTAGGAATCTATTAATTCTAACTTTTCTAAAATGTCTTTTTTGTTTGTTTTTCTATTTTTTAGGGGAAAATTGAGGTTCCCCCACTAGTATAGTTGTACTGTCTATTAGTTTCTCCTTTAAAAATTTCAAGGCTATACCATTTGGTGCATATATGCTAAGTACTGATATTACTCCAATGTCTATACTACATTTTATCAAGATGTAATTACCTTCCATATCTCTTTTAATCAGATCTATTTTTGCTTTAGCTTTGTCTGAGATCGTGACTGCTACTCTTGCTTTTTTAAAAATCTCAGTTGAAGCTCAGTAGATTTTGCTCCATCCCCTTACCTTTACTCTATATGTGTCTACTTGCCTCAAGTGTGTTTCTTATAAATCACATATCTCAGGATTCTGGTTTTTAATCCATTCTGCTATCCTTTTCTGTTTTATGGGAAAGTTCATCCCATTTATATTCAGAGTTCTGATTCCCATCTGTGTATTCCCCTCCATCTTGTTTTCCCCCTTTAATCCTGCACTTTTTCCTTTTTACTCTGTCCCTCCACACCAGTGTTTTGCTTTTAATCAGTCCCCCCATCCCCCCTCACTTATGGTCCTCCCCTTCCCACCAACACTCTTTTATTACCCTGTAACTTCTCTATAGGGTCTTTTAATCATTCCCCTCTCTTATATTACTCCCCTCCACCCCACTACCTTTCTCATTCCCATTCTATTTCTCTATAGTGTAAAATAGGGTTCTATATCCCTATGAATCTGGCTGTTATTCCCTCTCTGAACCAATTCTGTTGAGAGTAAGGTTTAAGTATTGCCTGTCACCACCTTTATCCTCTTGTCCACTATAATAGGTTTTTTTCTTCCATGCCTCTTTGTGTGATATAAGTTATGTTGTGAGGAAGATTATTTAGTTATTAGCTTAGTATTAGTATTAGACCTAGCAGGAAGGGCTTGGAGAATTCCAAGATGGAATGGGGAAGCAGGAAGTGGCTCTTACTCTCTGAGAAGGACTCCATGGTGGTTGGGACAAGTAGTAACTGATTCCCTGGGAGACCTCAGAGCTAGTGGAGTTGCACCCTGATTCCCTGGGATCCTGGAGTATGGTGAAGGTTGGAAGCAGAGGACATCTATCCTGCATGACAGCACTGAGTAGGGAGTGATCTGCAATCTGGTGGACAGCTTGCAGACTTCCTCTCCCTACTGGGCTACTCTGGACCATCAGTTCTGGAGGAGCTGGTTCCTGGCATCCTGAAAACATCTCTGGACTCTACTGTGAGGATTCCCACTCCAGTACTGTTATTCTCTGGGCCTTGCCTGGCTTAGGTCTTAGATTATTGTAGATAAGTCCCTCCCTTGACCCTGTGGCTTGCCCTTAGCTTGTAAGTGTAGAATCCCTTATTACCATCCTTTATTTTTGTTTCCCACAATTAAACTACTATAAACCTTTGCCTTTTGCCTGCTGGTTCCATAGGCCCTTGCCTAGGTGGGCTGAGTGACTGTTGGAGCCCAACTGCCATTTTCAGTAACTGTTACCTCCTAGTACTTAAACTTGGTCTCCCTACCTTGTTTGGTCCTGTTCATCTGTCATTCCTATCTCTCTTACCCCAGTGTGAACCCACAGATAATATTAGTTAACTTTCCTGGTAATCCTCCATTACAGTTATCCCATTTTACTCCTCTCTTCCCATTTCTCTCAGTGTAATCCTCTTTTTTCACCCCTTGATATATATATTTTTGCATATAATCCTAAACAGCTTGCTTCCATACCTGCTGTCTAGGTATACTTCTAACTACAATGATAATAATAAAAAATTTTAAGAGTTATAAATATCATCTGTTGTGAGGAAGATTAGATTAGTTAGTAATTAAGAATTAAGGTATATCTAGCAGGAAGGAGCTGGAGCTGGGAATTCCAAGATGGAATGAAGGAGCAGGAAGAAGTGACTTGTGCTTTGAGAGAGACTCCATTAGGGGTTAGCACAAACTGTGGTTAGCCCTGGGAGATCTCAGAGTAAAGGATGCCCTGCATCCTGATTTTCCTTGGGATCCTGTGTGGTGGTGGCATCTAGCAAAGAGGACAAGATCTACAGTGCAGTTCCAAGGGAAGAAGAGAAGTTTGGGATCTGGTGGACAGTGTCTCAAGTACACCCTCTCAACTTGGTACCTGAGACCACCTTGGCTCTTGGCATCCAGAGATCATTGGTGGATTACAGTGAGAATCCCAAAGCTACATCAGCCCTTAGCAGGTCCAGGTCTGAGGCAGTCACCCAGAGACTCCATTACTGCCCTGCCTGCATAGATCTTTAGATTAGAGTAGGAAAATCCTCCCCTTTCCCTGTGGGTTTTGTCATTAGGTTTTAAGGTTTTAGTATAGAAATCCCTTTTCCACCTTTTAGTTAAACATAATTAAAGCTGTTTACACCTTTACCTAGTCTATTGGTTTCCAAAGGCTCTGGCCTAGTGGTGAGCTGCTGGCAGTTGGCCAGTAGCCATTTTTGTCAGTTAGGATCAGCTCAGCTGTGACCCCTGGTCTATCCTGGCCCGTCTCTCCTACAACCCAGTGTGTGTACCCATAACTATTAGATTTATTGTAACATCCCTGGTGTCTCTATTACCTTTATTTATTATCATTTCTACAGTTGGCACCCCAGATGGGTGGGTAGAGAGACAGACAGGAAGTACACTCTTGGGCTATTAGAATCATACAGGAAGCTCAGGGGATCAGGTAAAACTAGATAACTTGGAATTACATATCCAAAATGGTAATCTTTCTGGTCAATCTTTTGGTACTCCCCATACTGGCAACATGGCTGAACTTTCAAATGGGTATTCTGGCAAAGGTGTTCCATCAAAGGCTGAGCTGGAACAGCACGCTCATAGTAAGGGTGAAAACCCCATTAATCTGTTTCCTCTTTGCGATCTTCCAATCGTACGCGATGATGGCATATTCCGTGTAAAACACACAAGATTTAGGTCTGAGGATGTGGAAAGTCTGAAACGAAAGATCCCAAATTTCCATGATGATTCTGGGAAATTTGTGAAGATCTTTAAGGCATTTGTGAAACAACATGACCCAGACTTTGAGGATTGTTGGTATGTGTTAGGTGAAATCTTGTCACATCACAATAGGGCCAAATTTGTAGAGGAAACAAGGAACACAGAGGGAATGACACCATGGCCATTATCCTGGGAGGAACTGGACCTCAATTCAGTTCCCACATACCGTATGTTAAAGCAGGCATGAAAGTCCCTTATATAAATCCTGGAAAAACATGCAAAGCATTCAAATTCCTAGGGTAAGTTTGAAAAAATAAGGCAGACAACACTAGAGACCCCAGAAACATTTCTGGACAGGATTATTGAGGCAGCTGAAATGTATTTACATATGAACATACTGGAAGATACCACCGTAGACCATGTGAAAAGGATTTTTGTTAGAAATTCGGTTCCCCAGGTAAAAAAGTTCTTCTTGGATAATTACCCTGATTGGGAACTGTTGAGCCTAGATGAGTTGAAGGAAAAAGCCACATACGTGTTTGCACAGGAGAAAGACAGAGGAAGTGATGACAAGGATACCATCATTGAAAGCCTTAGAAAGCAGTTAAGGGAGGCAAATTCTCAAACTAATGAAAAGGAGATAAATGAAATTAAGGCAGTAGCAGCACTAAGGGCAGCAGAAAAGAGGAATAATAATAACAGTAATTATAAGACCAGTGGTAATGCAAACATGAGAAACCAGAGGCAACAATCTTGCTATGTTTGTGTATGTCTTGGGGACTTTGTGAGGGACTGTAGGTTCAGAAAGAGGTCATATGGGCAGAGATTCAACAATAATAATAATGGATTTAATCAGAATAATAATAATTATGGATACAGGGGAAATAACTGGAATAATGGTCTTAATCATGGAAATGGCCAACAAAATGTGTTCCAATGCCAGAATGCATGCTGTCAAGGTGAACAAGCTTTTAATTTGGCAACAATGCAGGATGGTAGTTGTTGAAGATTGGGGTAACTATGGCTATTTCTTAAAATAAGACAGCAATATAGTTTGCCTCATCAAGTGACTCTTCCTTTCACTTGAACACTTAGAGTCTGTTGTAGTGTTATTAGTTGTTCCAGTTTCAATATTGTTGTGTCTCAGAGAATAGGGAAGCCCAAAGAAAGGGAGAGCTATGAAAAATTGCCATTTGGTGGAGCAGTCAGAATACACTACATTTCTCAATTAAATTTACTATCTTAGATGGGAGTAGTCTATGTAGCCCAAAACAATGATAAAGTAATAACATCAAAGATCACTGATTATATTTAACTGTAACAACTGTAATAATAATGAAAAAGTCTGAAATATTGTGAGAATTAGCAAAATGTGGCACAGAGAAATGGCTCCAATAGACTTGCTCAGTAACAAAGGGTTGCCACAAACTTTTAATTTATAAAAAATGCAATAAAACAAAGCATACCAGTGATTTAAATATATGAATGGGAGCCATCATATTAGAGGAAAGTCATTAAGGTGGCATTTTTGTATTTGTGCTCAGCCTGTGATAGTGCCTTCTGAGCTTGTATCAGATTCGTCAGCCACAGTTGAATACATTGTACCCTGACCCCAGCATCATCACATCTTTAGTCCTCTTTGAGTATGAAGGACAAAGAACAACGACAACAATTTTAGCCTATTGAATCAAATTATTTTTGTGACCATTTACTAATTATTTTTAATAATGTAGAAGAAAAATATAGTATTGAGTTTTTACTTAGCCATTGTCTATGAGAGACAATTTAGGGCTCAATTTCATCTTGCTTTTGAAAATCTCTACCTTAATGAGCATTTTTTAAAAAAAATGTAACTTTTAAAATTAAAAATAGCATATAACTTCTGGTTCATTCTCCAGGGGCCAGGCAGGCTTTATTACCCTCTCAAAACCAGAGTACCAGGAATCTCTGAGGGATTAGAGTATTTCTCTTTTCTCTTTGATCAGCTCAAGCCCCCACTGGTTATGCTTACTTTATTTGTTAGAGGTTTGTGACTAGAACTACATTTCCATTTCATTACTTAATATCAAGTAGCTTTTACAAAGGGAAATTTACTTTCAAGATAGAGAAAGTAGTACTCCTAGAGAATACCATCCCCCACATCACCTTGGAATCTGGAGGAGTATGTTCAAAACAGTCTTTTTCCTACATAGGATTGATCCCTCCATCTCCATATCCAACTGTGCCAACACTGCCACATATTTTGGCTACTAGTGGACTTGGGTTCTGAAGGTCACTCTATAATGTTGCTTCTTGCTTCTCAAGGAATTGAAGATCTTCTGGTCAAAAAACATAGCTTGGATACTAAGACAGAGATTCCACTCCCTAAACCTTGAACAGAAAAGAACAAATGAAAGGGCCAAGAACAGAGGTTATTTCCGGGGGACTTACGAGGAAGGGCCCAAAGGCCTTTCTGCTTAATTAATGATCTCTTAAGAGCTTCTGAACCATCCTAGACACAAATGAGACAAGGGGCCACTTGAAGTTAAGTTAGGCCTTTTTGAAAGTAATGACAATTCAGACTATGCTGCTAATCAAAAAATGGCCAACCAGAATAAGTTACAAGATATTGGTACATTCTCCATGTCTCTCTAAGGGGTTTTACTTTCATCTCCCTAGGGTCTTCTATGTGGAAAGGTTACATGAGCAAACCAATGGGATCTCTCCATGCACCAGACCCCCATTACTTTTATTTTATTTTATTTTTAATGTTTTATTTTCCCAATTACTTATAGTAACAATTTTCTACATACATTTTGTAAAATTTTAAGATCCAGATTGTTTTCCTCCCTCCTGGAGATGGTAAGTAATTTGACCTTGGTTATACATGTTTTTTATCATGCAAAACATACTTTCATATTGGTCACTGTTGAAAGTGAATATTCATATAAAATCAAAACCCCAAAATAAAAACACAAAAAATCTAACGTGAAAAATAGTGTTTTGATCTGCATTCTGAATCCTATAATTCTTTCTCTGGAGGTGGATAAAAATTTTTGTCATAAATTGAGAGTAGCTAAATTGATCATCATACCATATTACTATTACTATGAACAATGTGCTTATTTCACTATATATCAGTTGAAGTAGGTCTTTTCAGCTTTTTCTGAAATCATCCTATTTATCAATTCATATAGCGCAATAGTATTCCATCACTATGATATACCAAGTTTATTTAGCCATTTCTCAATTGATGGACATCTCCTCAATTTCCAATTCTTTGCCATCACAAAAAGAGCTACTGTAAATATTTTTGTCCAAGTAGGTCCTCCTTTCCATTACTTTTTTAAAATTATATTTTCTATTTCTTTCCAATGAAAAAATAAAAAGGAAACCCCTGTAATAAATGTGCATAGTCAAGCAGCATGAAATCCGTATTGGTTATCAGTCCATCTCAGTCCATCACCTCTCTTTCAGTATGTCTTTTCATCATTGATCCTCTAGAATTATCAAGCAATGTCTTCTTATATGTTCTCATGATCAGTAAACAGAGACAAAATTTCATAGTCCAAATTAAACAAAAGTACAGAGTTCAATTTTAGGATTTGACTCACTAAACAGATATATAGAAAAGTTCATATTGGGAGGTGTACCTTTGAAAATGATGGCTTCTAGGAAAACCTAGGTCAAGTCTGAGGTTTAACAAAAGGATTACCTTGTATTTAATGGAAGACAAAATGAAGGGATACCTCTTTGGTTTAACAAAAGGACATTCCCTCTTTAACCTCCCCCTCCCCTTAGAGAGTTCTCCTTCCAATATGGTCCAATGTAAATTTAAGAGACACTTCTCTTAATTTGAATTAAATGAAAATATGCCTAGTCTTAGTTTAGCTATCTAAAATAATCTTTCCCTGAATTTGATTGTCTTTTATTAAATCTCTTATAAGAAAGAAATCTAGGACGTGAGTAGAAGTTTCCTTGGGTTTTGATTGAGTGTAGATAAAGTTTTTCATTCAGACAGACCAAGGACTTTAGGCAAGGACAATGGCATAATATTATTTTTTAATATTTCAGAAATGAAAAAGAGACCTTGATGTTATCAGCTTCCATGGTAAGACTAGCAAGATAGAAAAATATCTATTAATCTTTTTGATATAAGTGTAGGAGGTTAATCAGGGATCAACTTGATGAGCTTACAGTCTGTGTTTGGGACTTAAGTTGTATCTTCCTATGAAGGATAGAGATATGCCCCTGGACACCCACATTAGCCCTCAATGTAGGCCACCAGCTTATTTGCCCATTCAGTCTGAAGCTTTTCTAGCAAGTCTTGTATCAGCTCCAGATCCAGCTGTCTCAACCACTGTGTTTAATCTTTACCCAAGTTCCTTCTCAAGACCTCTGGAAGCTGTTTCCAGATTAGATCTCCTTAAAACTGCAAGTTTCTTCTTGTTCAGACTCCCCGCCTCCACCCCTCTATCCCCACAACAATTTCCTTCATTTCAGACTTCTTCCTTCATTTGCTCCAGTTCTTGGAGTCTCACAGAAATATCTCATGAGTTGAACTTTAAGGAAGGTCTAATTACTTGCTTCCTTAACAAATCTCTCTCTATCCACTGATATTCTGTCTGGACTCAATTCCCAGGTTATCTTACTCCTACCTTCTTATACTCTCCCCATTCCTGTGATACTGAACTTCTGGCTGTTGTTGTACAAACCCCATTCCCTATTCCCTCAAACCTTCTCAATCAATCTTCCACTCTATAATCTATTTGCACCTTCCAATGTGCTCCCTAAATGCTTCCTCAGTAATTAATGCACTTGCTTTGATCTTAGATGTTTTCCTTTCTCATTCCCTTCATTTTTGGCTCCCAGAGAGACCTGACTCCCTTCTTGTTTGGTTTTATTTATTTATTTATTTAGAATATTTTTCCATAGTTACATGATTCATGTTCTTTCCCTCTTCTTCTCTCTCCCCCCACCCATAGCCAACAAGCAATTCAACTGGGTTTTACAACTGACTCCCTTCTTGTGATACTACATCCCTAGTCATCTTTTCTAATTCTTTCATTCAAATCCACAACTCACTAGTCAGGATAAAGGAGTCACAATGGTCCTTGTTTCCCATCACCATTTCTACCACCATCATGCAGTTACCTTTCCCTTTTGAGGTTCTTTCAATCCACACTTAGCAAGATTGAGATTCAGGGAGATACTTTCTTGGCTCTGTCTTTCTCCCCATCTCCTGCCTCATACTAGGGGAAAATTCAGCCTACAGATTGTTGTTAGTCCTTCATTTCTGAAAAGGATCAATGATATCATGAGGATGATGTCTTGACCCACAAAAGTTGGATGTAAGTGAGGCAGAGTTGTGCAAAGTCATCAGCCTCACTCTTTCTTACAGAGATAGTGAAGTGATAGAAAAGTCAAGACAACTGATGATGACCAGAGATACAGTGAATGACCTTAGCATCTTCAATATCTGACCAAGCTCCAAGCACTCCACAATGCCTACTTCAGCCTCTTTCTTGACCAATGAAATTAATTGTTGGGGGCATCTGGGTGGCTCAGTGGATTAAGAACCAGGCCCAGAGATGGGTGGTCCTGGGTTCAAATATGACCTCAGACACTTCCTAGCTGTGTGATCCTGGGAAAATCACTTAACTCCCATTGCCTAGCCCTCACCACTCTTCTGCCTTAGAACTAATATATAGTATTGATTCTAAGATGGAAGGTAAGGGTTTAAAAAAAAAAGAAATTAATTGTTCTCATTCACCATTATGTATGCTACAGCTTCTTGGAGGCACTTGTGTTAGTTGACTACCAAAGATGAATGAGCAACCCTGAAACTCACTCAAATAGCCTAATTTCCAAAAATTCTTTCATCTATTCATTTCTCATGACCAACTCCTCCATCCTACCTCAGACACATACAGCAAAGGTCATACCCTTATCCTATCATTTCCTATAAATATTCCACTTCAGTATTCATGAATTCTGAAATTCCTTTATCTAGTCATAATCTTCATTAGTCCATCTTTCTCTCTGTTTTATGACCTGTAATCCTATTCTTTATCCTTACCATGACCTCCAATCCTCAGTACTTACCAGGCTGTCAACCTTGCTCTGGCTATCCTGCCCTCCCTTTTCTATTTCAACTCATTGTTGAATCAGCTCAACTCTATATTATCCTTTGCATTGAAGTTCCTCACCCCCTTTTCCTTTAGCCAATCAAAAGAATTAGAACACAATTTAGTAACAACTCATACAGTCTTCTGAGTTGTTACTCAGAAGGGGGGGTCGGCAGTTAAGTTTTCTTAAGTCATAAAACAGTTTTTGCAAGGCCGTTAATTAGATATTTTATATTTCACCGTAATCTGGCATTGTCAATAAACTATGCTGGCAAAATGAGTCAGACTTGATCTCTCTTCTGACGATAGTCTCTTTTTCTAATGCAGATGCTTTCTTCCCTTGTCAGTTGTGACTGTTTTGATGGATACTACCTCCACTACTGTTCAGATCCAATTCACAATAGCATCTCTCATTAGACCTCCAGATCTTCTTTACTAATAGGATGTTCAAAACATATTGTTCTCAGGATACACATTTACCTAAAATCACAAGGGAACAAACACAAAAATACAAGGCTTCTAAGGGCCCCTATTCCAAGCCTGCCTAATTAAATCCCAGCTCCACTTTAGGAGCAATGGGGTCACATTATGATTTCTGATTAGAGAAGGACCATCCTTTTCTATACCTCACATAACATCTTGTTGCCTGGACATCTGCAGTCGAGGGGCCCTACCTGGAAGCTATGTCTTCTTTTAACAGTTTCCCTGAGTCATTAACTCTTCTAGCTCATCAGCCAATTAGGGGACTCTCAGCGATGCATCAAACATGACAGCCCCCCAGAATTTCCACATGACTCACTTGGAAATGTTCAGAAAAAAATCTATGTATGCTTGATACAAAGTCATGCATTTGTTTATGAGTTCCCACAAGTCTTCTGCATTTTTTATATTTTCTGGAGGCTAGAATAAAGTCTATTCTATACTTAATAAATCCATTGCTATATTGAAGGCTTATATGGGACATGATAATGCTGTTATCAAAGTTTGTGAAAACCTAGACACAAGTTAGGCTGTGATTTTCCCAGCATAAACTCAGAGCGGGAACATAATGAGTATAAAATACTATTGATATCTAGAAGAGCCTTTCCTCCAAGGACTGGGCCTGGTTCATATGATCTTGGTTCTTGATGATTCTAGGCCATGAGTAACATTTCTCTAGTACTAAACAGTGATCCCTCACCTATTGCGGGAGTTACGTTCCAGAGACCCTGGTGCTAGGTGAAAATCTGGGAAGTAGTGGCATTATATTTATTTTATTATCTATATACATATTAAGGCTTTATAAACCCTTCCCACTCTCCTATAAACTTTTCCGCAATCAGCACCTAGAATACAGAACACAGCTCTGTGTTTGGTCAACTTGCATTCCATCAGCCAATAGTGTGCCATGATAAGTGTAATTCCTTGATACAGATATATATATATATATATATATATATATATATATATATATATATATAAAAACCTTCAATACAGTGAAGCTGTGATAACTGAATGACTGTATATGCTATGTAAACTATTAGTAATATGGTGAAGATGGGAAGGCATGCACAGATTATATCTGTACCCCTGAAGAGAGTACCCACAACAATAAAATCACAGATTCATTAATTATTAAAGTAATTTTGGTGATTTTGATTCCTTTGCTTCTATCATAAAGCAACCTTTTCTCTTTTGAAGTCCACTCAAGCAAAATTTTCCATCCAATTCCAATCTTGGTTGCTCTACCAATTTCCAAGTTATTCTCTATTCTTTCACTGACAGTTTGTTTATAAACCTGAGGCATTTATCTTTCTGAGACTGGATTGGTTAGCTTTATTTCTTATTTTGTTAATTTGCTTCTTTTATGGTATAACAGATATTCATTAACACAAAGAAATTTGCTCCAAAGATTTCCCACTCTGTCTCCTGTTTCTTTTATAATTTCAGCTGAGTTGGTTTTGCTTCTTCACAAGTTTTTAACCTTTATGTAATCAAAATTGTAATTTTGTAAAACTTGTAAAACTCTCTGTTCCTTGTTTGGTCATGAAATCTTCTCCTATTCATAGATATGACAGGTGTCTTCTTCCATGCTCCTCTAATTTGTTTAACATATCAATTTTTATGCACAAATCATGTATCCAATTGGAGTTTATTTTGGTATATGGTATGAGAGGTTGGCCTAGACCTAGTTTCTGCCAGATTATTTTTTAATTTTCCTATCAGTTTTTGTTGAATAACAAATTCTTGCCCCAATAGTTGAATATTTTGATGTATCATGTTGTTCTTGTTTGCTTCTGTATAAGGGTTAAGTGACTTGCCCAGGGTCACACAACTACTAAGTGTCTGAGTCCAGATTTGAACTCAGAAAGATTAGTCTTCCTGACTCCAGGCCTGTTACTCCATCCACTATGCCATCTAGCGGTCCATAGTTAAATGGTTTTGATGATTATAGCTTTCTAGTATAGTTTTAGATCTGGTACTGATCAATACTGGTTGTTCTACTGTAGGCTTCAGACTTGGTTGGAAGCTAGAACTAAGACTTTGATCCTAGGGTCAGAGCCATGCAGCTGTTGTTTGCTTCTCAACTTGTTCCTCAATCAGGACATATCTAGGGCCTGCCCTACCCATTTCTCTCAGCTCCTCCATTTGCTATGGATCTGTAATCTGGAACTGAGTTGTGAGCTCTATTGAGCTGCCAAGGGGCATGTCTTTCCACACCTTGCTCTAGTTCACAAACTCCCTAGAATCTCTTTCTGTTCTTGTGCTTTCTGTGGCAATATATAGCATCAGTCTTCTTTCAGTCTCTAGGCCCTAGAATGTTCAGCATGGTGTGCTTCTGGACAGACTCTGGCAGACCCCTTTAATCTATCCTTCTATATTGATCTAGGCTGGAAAAATGACACACTATGATTTTTTTTCTTGGATGAGAAATCAATCTGGTACATTTTTTAGATCTTTGTGGAGTGTATTTGTTGGAGAACTAGACTGTACTTTTTCTTGCCTCTCTACTATTTTGACTCTACTTCTTTACTAATAGCTTATTAAGCTATTTTAAAAATAATTTCTTTTGTTAATAAAAGTGCTTAGAAATTATTTTTTAAGAACTACTTTAGTTACATCTCTAAAACTTGATCTTCTTATTTTCCTCATTCTCTTTCATGTATATAAATTAATATACTATCTCTATGATTTTTTTTGAACAAATAAATTATATTTGGTATATAGCTTAATTTAAATTTTGCATCTTTTGTTCACATTCCTTTTGATTTTTATAATAGTCTTTTATAATAGTCTGTTAAGCACATGTTTAATGTTTCTGGGCAAATCACTTAGCCCAGTTGACTTATTAAAATAGGAATGTAATTCCTATAAGAACTAATTCCTTCCACTTTTAACCTCAGTTTTCTCATCTGTAAAATCTGGATAAATAATACCTACCTCACAAGGTTGTTGTGAGAATCAAATGATATAATACTTGTAAAGAACTTTTCACACCTTAAAGTAATATATTAATGCTAGCTATGATTACTATTTCTACCTTCCTACCTTTATTTTTTTTAGTTCTTTATGACATATACCCTGATCAATTTTAGTTAAAGTACCATGGGATATTAAAAGAATAACCTTTAGATTTTCACGTAATAACCACTAACAGACTATCATATCTAATTTTTCCAATATTTTGTTCAGATACATAATTTCTTTCTTGTTTACCTTTTTCTCAGTTTTATCAAGTTCTGAAAGAGGTACTTTGAAATCTCTCCTGCATGGGAAACATTCTGAAAAAGGTCCATAGGAAGAAATAGGGAAAACATGTCAGAAGATGTAACTGCCAGAAAGACTGTAAAAAGATTTGGGGACCTCAAGCTTAAGTATGTGGTCTGCAGAGAATGATGTTAGAGGGATCCTCTCCTCTTAATGACCATCCAGCTCCAGAGACAGCCTGGCAGTCAGCCAGAAAATGATTACTATCATATAAGAGTTAGAGTGGATTTTTTTTTGTTCCATTTTCTCCTTTGAGAATTTGACATTGGGGGAATGTCTGCTAATCCTCCTCTACAAGTGTCCTCTGGGCATGCCTGTTCTTTTGGCAAAAGAGAAATGAAGAGCTCAGATTTTAACTGTAACAGCTATTACCACTGGGAAGCCGGGTTTTGAGACCTTGTTAGCTGTGGCAGGGGGTTATTTGCTTGGTAGTTTTGATGTGAATTTTATTTTTTCTATTCCATTCAATAAATTTAATCTAATTTACAATATGTACCTATATTTCTTTGAGTCACTTAAAATTGGGAAGGAGATAAGAGTTTTAATGGATGGGAACAGAGCCATCTTACTAAAATTATGATAATATTTGCATTTAAAACCCTAGACTAAATTTGGTGAGATAAACAAGTGAGAGAAAAAATGAAACTATAGTTTGTCTCATGTTAAAAAAAAAGGGAGCAGGGTCTCTGAGACCAGATACAGTACAAGTCGAGGACCCTGCTATCAGTCTAGATTGAACTAGCTCTGTCTAGCTTTCAGCTTATCTACCTGAACTATGAACTTTTGCTCAACATTGGGCATCTTCATAACTTTATGAATATTAACTTGTTCACCCACAAGGCGAGGTGGCAGCCATTTTCTATACATGCAATGTACG
This sequence comes from Gracilinanus agilis, assembly GCF_016433145.1. NCBI lineage: Eukaryota > Metazoa > Chordata > Mammalia > Didelphimorphia > Didelphidae > Gracilinanus > Gracilinanus agilis. The sequence continues at coordinate 92,508,189 of NC_058130.1, forward strand.
TAATGGGAGGGGGAACATATCAAGGGGAAGTATGTAGAGGCACCTCGGGAAGATTGTGCACCTCTTAGTAGCCAATGGGAAACAGAGGGGAGGGAACTTTATGTTAGAATTAGGAATAAAAGATTTATGGCAACAAGCTAGTGCTTGTGCCACTTCTTGCAGTGCATGCCCATTCCTACAAGAATGAAATAAAGTCTTCATATACTCACCAAAGAAGGATCTTGAATTTACTTATAATACAAGGATTACTGGATTTGGGCAGCATAGAGAGATAGTCAAGAGGCCTGGTCCAGAAGCCAAAGATACTTGGCCTGGTCCTAAGCTAAGTCCATGTCTATATATGTGTTTGAAGGACTGGAGCAGTTAAAATTTAGAGCACTACCTGGTGGCTTATGTGGAGATTTAACTTGATTATTCCTGCCCACTCACTGCCTTCTAACTATAGATCCCCATGTAGCTGAAGCAGGTATCCTGAGAATATCTCATGAGTTGGCATGTTTCAAGTGGTTCAAACCACCCCCTTGTAGTCACCCCTTCTCCTTAGATTCAGGTAGTTCAAACCACCACCTTGACTACTACTTTCTTTTGGATTCTGGTGGAGAAAGCCCAGGATCCAGAGCCCAAGAATCCTTGGATTTGCAGACACTCCTATCCTCACAAAGTGTTGTATTGTCAACCTAGCTCTTATGGACATCCAGTAGTAAGTAGCCTCCATCCATAGCACCAACACCAACTATCAACCAACTACCACTGATGTATGGATAAGTCCAAGACTACCAACTCTTCTGCCAGCCTGGTCTTTGCACCTTTCATTTAGGGGGAAAACCTTTGTGTAGATTTGACTTATCGACTACCTCTGCAGACAAGCCCCCAGCTCCTTAGCAGCCACAGCCACTGAAGACTGAAAAAGAAGGTTCTAGCTACCAAACAATGTGCCAGGCTTGGTCTAATAGTTCAACATAAACATAATTTTTATCCATGGGAATTAAATTAAAACAAACTACTTTGCTGTTGCCTCCTAAGGACCATGGTTCTTTTATTTCTACTAATAGCTTAAACTACTCATAGAAGGTTTAAGCTGCTATTAGAGTTTAACTCCCTATTAGAATGTGAGATCCTTAAATGCAGGGACTGCCTTGCTTTTCTGTTGGCCTTCTTTGTGTTTATCACTATACTTTGAACATAGCAAGTCCTTAATAAAAGTTTTATTATTCATTCATTCAATCAATCATTCAAGACAGGTGCTCTTGGAGAAAGAAGAAACCATGTATCTTATCTTCTATTTGGTTCACTTTTCATATTTTGAAAAAATAAAAGGGAACTGGGTTAACACATAATTTTCATTGTCATCTTGATGGAGAAACTTCCTTTCCATTCTCATATCCTTTCCCTCTTTCTTTTGGCATGAACTACATACCTTCAAATGGGCTGCCTTAGGTAATAGTGAATTCCCCCTTCCTGGAGGGACATGATGTGTTGCAGATATTATAGAGGGGATTAATGTTTTACCTGAAGTGTATTTGATTAGATGACTAATGAGGTCTTTTCCAGAATTAATATTCTGTATCTGATAGTATTTTTATTCCTATTTTATGGATTAGGAAACTGAGGAAGGATTTATATGGCTAAATAATTTACCTAAAATCATATAGCAACTAAGTTTTAGAGACAGGATATGAACCCATGGCAAACTACACAAAGAGAATGACATAGACTTGATCTTAGACTTAATCCTATACCAAAAAACCACAATAATTAGAGAGAAAAGCACGATATTTCTCCCAATACCTATAAACTTCCTAGTATTTTTTAGATATAATTGGGGTAACCTATGAAAAGTGCTCTAAAAACCATAAAGTAAATATTAGCTATTATTATTATTCCTTCAGATGCAACTGTGATGTGTAGATTGATTGAAATGTCTGAGGAAATAAAGGTTTGAGCATCATAGCACATAGCTTTATATAGTTATTTATTATTTTTTTAAATTTAGAGTATTTTTCCATGGTTACATGATTCATGTTGTTTCCCTCTCCCCTAAATCTCTCCCTCCTTGTAGCCAATGTGCAATTCCATTGGGTTTTATATGTATCATTGATCAAGACCTATTTCTATATTATTGATAGTTGCACTAAGGTGATTTTTTTAGGGTCTACATCCCCAATAATATCTTCATCAACCCATGTGTTCAAGCAGTTGTTTTTCTTCTATGTTTCTACTCCCACAGTTCTTCCTCTAAATATGGGTAGCGTTCTTTCTCATGAGTCCCTCAGAATTGTTCTGGGTCATTGCATTGCTGCTAGTAAAGAAATCTATTACATTCGATTTTACCACAGTGTATCAGACCAACTTCTTAAACCACATGCCATAACAAAATAAAAATGGATATATGATTTGAATATTAAAGATCAAAACAAAAAATAGAAGAGAATTACATCAGATACTTTCCACAGCTATGCCTAGGGGATACCTTATTTGCATATAGATTTATTAAGCAAAACATGCCAATTATATAACAACTCAGGACCAGACCTCCTTGGCTTGGCACTGTACTCAGAATACAAATGGAGACAAATTTCTATGCATTAAAAGAAAACAATTAGCAGTATATAAACCAGGACACAAGATTAAGATGAGGAGCTTTCTGAATTGGAAAGGGGAGACTGAAAAGATGCAATTTGCTGATATCAGAAAGAGATGTCCCACTCCCTTCCAAGTATCTGTATTCAATCAAAGAAATAAGAAAATAGCACCCAATTGATAAAAACATGGTCAATTCTGAGATAAGACATATGGCTTGCCTGAGCTATATAACTGTGAGAAAACTACTTGCAGCAATCTTAAACAAATCCCGTAAAGGAGGTCCAGCTTCTTAAGCACACAGGACTAAGTTCAAATAATGCAAAATGGTATTCTCACAGTTCCCTTGACGAAAAAAAGTTTTTTTTACAAGACAAAATTTGGACTAGACCCATAAATAAATAGAAAGGGAACTGAGTTAGATCCAGAACTGAGTCACAGGATGGAGTCAGTATGGCTCTATCAATTCCCACAAAACATACCACAATTTCCTCAATTCATCTTTCATCTCTCTACCTTCACACAGGCTATCCTTCTTGTCTAGAAGGCATTCCCTCCTCACCTCTGCCTCATAATTAAATTAAATTCAACAAGCATTTATTAAGCATTTATTATTAGTAGGCATTGTGTGTATGCATTTGTGCATATGTATAAGATTACATATGAAATATGTATTAAGAGGAGGAAAGAAAAAAAATATGTGAAGATATTTCCTGGAGAAAAGGGGGATCTAAGTCTAATGCAGTAGAACTTTGTTAGCACCTGGCTTTTCCTGAAGAGAGCTACCTAAGGTAGTCAGCAACATCCTGAAAATATACCCTTTTCCATACAGGATCTGTTGTCTTTGGGTACAGTGAACTTGGTTGGGGGAAAGGGGACAGGGTACTGCACACAGCATTGGAGGGCATGGCAGGCAATTTGTGAGGGCAGGACAAGGCATGTGGTCTCTAAAAGATTCACCATCACACTCTAGAAAGTTCAACAACAGATACCACTCAGCACCAGAGACTCAAATGCTGGGCAAAACATCTCCTGACCAGGTTGGCTCATCCAACATCCATTTTCCTTATCTCCCTCAGAAGAAAGGATCATCTTGCAGCCTTAAGATTTGGGTGCATAATCTCATACAAACTTCACTACTAAAGCCTACAGTATTAAATTAAAATCTGATCCATAGATACTAGTTTTGGTGATTAATACAAACCCTTAACATTCAATTAGTAATCAATAACCGATTTCATACTTATCCACCTTTATTTCCCTTCCCCCATGGCATCTAGCAAAAAAAGTCTAGTGCAGTCACATTTGGACATATTTGCATTTGGTGGATCTGTGATTTCCTGAGTGTGGGCCCTCAAACCTTTCTAATTCATGGCCCTGTTTTCCCATTAATGATATAACAAATGCATTGCAAGCCTCATTTGTTTAATATCTGGAAGTAGTAGTAGAACATTTGAGCAGCTCATCTTCTGCCTCTTATTTTTTATATGACAGGTCCACTTCCTAATACTCTTCATTTATATCCTCATTATTGTCAAACATTCATTAAGAACTTACTATGTGCCAGACAGTGGGTTGAATGAATCAGATATAGGGGCTTTTATTTTATTTTATTTTTTTATTTTAGTATAAGGGGGCACATTGAATTGTTTGTAGTCAGCAGGGAAGCAGATAGAAGATAGGGAGATATTGAAGCTTAGTGAGAAAGTAAATAAGGATAGCAGGGATGATATGCTTGAGAAGATGGGATGGGATGAGATGATTTGTATAAATGGAAGGATTTTCCTTGGTAATGAGAAGGGCCACATCTTCATATGAGAGAGGGCAGATGAAAGAGTGGGAGAAGACATCTGGAAGATGTGAAACGGAATGGAGGAGAGGAGGAAACTTGGTAAATTATATTTTTCAGTAAAATATGAGGGGAATATATGTGGGAGACCTTTAGAATGAAGTTAGGATTTGGAGAGGAAAGAAAGTCTGTGAACAAAGCTTATACAGGAAGGAGAGTATCTTTGAGTATTTTATATATAAAATTTCCATTACCCTTTGGGTAATCTTTTTTCTGAGATTGGAAGTATTCCATAGTTCGCTGTCATATGGTTTATCCAAGATAAATATTGGCATTAAAGAGGTAGGCCAGTAAGATGTTTGGAATCATACAAATGATTTCCTTAGTAGGAACATGATAAAAATTTGCAATGAGACCTCCTCAATGATTGTTTCTACTTTTTCTGTAGATTTTTTTTTTTTTGCTTCCTATTATGAGCTCTGAATTACCCTTCAGTGTGTTATGGAGGTAACCCTGAGTTTTCAAAGGCTCTGCCAGCTCTGGTAGACCCTAATAAGTTGAAGGAGGTCACAAAGAGTAGGACACAAATGGAACAACTGGAACAAGAATAACAAGAAATTAAGCCAAAGAGGCTTTGGATATGGGCCTAGAAATGGGATGTTTGAGAACTATTATTTTTAACAATTCAGGTTCTTAACCCAAAAGAGGAATTCCTGGAACGGGAAGGAGTTTCTATAGAAGAACACAAAGTCAAAAAGTGGTGACATGGAAGAGCAAGTCTGGACAATGGAATGGACTATTTAGCAATATACTGTTTTTTTTTCTTTCAGGGTCATTTTAACCTTAGGGAAGCAAGAAAGCCCTGGTTTCTGACTCTCACACATTGTCCATGAGAAAGTGTCCTAATTTCTTAGTTTCAGTTTCCTCATCTGCAAAATGGGATAATAATGCTTGTTATTGGCCTACTTCAAAGGGTTATAGTGAAGCTCAAATGAGATAATGTATGTAAATTGCCTTATGAATTTTAAAGTCCTATATAAAATTCGATTATTATAAAGTCTGAAGAGGTGGTGCTCAGTGGTTAGGTTTGGAAATTCCTCTGGACATTACTGGGCTTCAGTTGGAATTCTTAGTGTTTTGCTTTATATTAAATGGTTAGTCTGAGTATTTGCATAGATCTGAGGGTCCTTTTACCTTTTCTATAGACCTATATAGCAGGAGACAAATTCTGCTCAATTTCGTAGAATCCTTAGTAACTCCATTGAAAGACAGTGATTTGTGAGATGTTCCCAGGATTGAAACTGGTCCATATAAATCCGGAATCACAAGTTTTACAAATACATACCCCTACGGGTAGTAAGTGAGAACCCATAACAGTAAAACTTGGTTTGCAATCCAATTTAATTCAATCTAACAGGTATGTAAGTATCTCCCTAGTGCAGGCAGTAAACGCGGTAGGTCCAAAGAAAAACAAACAAGCAAACAAAAACCCAAACCTTTATCTTCAAAACCAATAGGTTGTCTGACCCTGGGCAGAGAAATTAACCTTTCTCATCCGGTTTCCTCCTAGGAAGTCTCTTGCATATAAATCCTACGAATCTAGCGCATCCGTGTTTTCTGACAACAGTAAACATTTGAGAGATGCAACAGTACTAAATAATCCGAATCCAGGGGGTCTTTCAATTACTCTATGTCCTTCTCGGGGTCTCAGTTTCCTCGTTTGAAGAATGCAAATATAATCCTCGAATCTCCCAGCCAGCAGGAAAGAGCAAACACGCCGACCCGGGGAGGCAAAGGGCGTGGCGACGGAGGGCGTGGCCAGGATGACTGCTGAGAGGGTCCGTCCCGCAACGCCTCCAGTTTCCCAGCATGCTCCCCGCTAGAGGCCCCGCCTCCCTCCCCCAATGTGGGGGAAAGGTCGGCAGTTGCAGCCCGAGCTGGATTAAGGCTTGAGGGATCGGCACCATGGAGGTTGAGGAAATTAGGGAGCTTGAGGAGAAGGCGCCCATCAGCCCCTTGAAGAACTTCCTGGCTGGAGGCTTCGGCGGCATGTGCCTGGTGTTTGTGGGTCACCCGCTGGACACAGTGAAGGTGTGGGACTAGCCGGAGCCGGGGCCGGTACTGGGACCGCTCCGGGGGCGGGGGGGGGGGAGGGCTCAGGGATGGAGGGAGAATGCTAGATGGGGAGGTGGTGGTCGAGTACGCTCCTGCTTCCGGTGAGGGGCTGGAAAGCGGTGCATGACGGGAGCCTAAGGCGAGGACCAGCTGGGCCTGAACCTTTGGGTAGGCTGGGCTGGGTTGAGCTGGCTCATCCCGGGAAGGGTGTCTTTCTGTCCAAGATGAGGAGACCAAAGTGCAGGAGGAATGACTTGTTTGTCGTTAATGGTCAGCCTGGGACTTAACCCCGCTCTGCCTAACTCCTCAGTTTCCTCTGTAAAATCGAGATACCAGTCTTTGTACTCACTGCCTTCTAAGGTGGTAGGGAAAATCTAATAAAGGATATGTTTGGGCAACGTGCCTTTGACAAGACCTTTCACCTACTGACCACGATTCTCATCCTCAGTCTTTTGCCCTTGCGTTTTCCCATCTATTCCTTCACTCCCTTGTTTCTAAGGGTCAGTTTCCTTCTTGTAAAATGAGGGGATTGAACTAGATGAGCTCTAAGGCCTCTTCTCGCTCTGAGAGTCTGTGAGTTTGTGGGAAGCTGAATGAGAGCCTAGGAGAAATTGGGTCTTAGTATCCTGCAGCTATGTAGATGTACAGATAAAGAAATTATTCATCAAACATTAATTAGATGTTTAAAATGTGTGTGTGAGATACAAAGGTTAGATAAAACTTTTCCTCCTAGATTTTACTTTTCTTTAAGTGGCTAAAAAAATTTATTGGATAAAGTTCTGGAGTCAGAAAGATTCATATGTTTTGGCCTCAGACCCTGGGCTAAGCACTTAACCTTGTTTGCCTCAGTTTCCTCATCTGTAAAATGAGCTGGAGCCAGAAATGGCAAACCACTTATCTTTTGCCAAGAAAACACCAAAAATTAGGGTCACAAAGACTGGGACACCATTGAAAAGACTGAACAACCACCAGTATTTGAGAAATGCAAGACTAAGTTTTGTGTTAGACCTAGGGGGAAATTATAGGGATAGAAAGAAAATGTAATCTGATGCAAGAGAGTGCTGTTGAAGGATGTTAAAGATAAAACATCTACTGTTTCACTAGAAAGAATAATAGGAGGAGTTCCTTTATGGACTGTGAACAGTGAACAGTTTAATTTAAGTCCACAAGCATTTATTAAGCACTTATTATGTGTTACTAAGCAAGACATCTTGCTAAGCACTGGGAAAACAAAGAGTGGCAAAAGTAAAAACTATTGTATTTGCTTATTCATTTATCAAACTTTCTACCCTATTTTGCAAATGCAAAATTTTCTTTCCTCTGCCTTTGTACATTCTGTTCTCTTGGCCTTTAATGTTTCTTTCCCCAAAATAACATATTGAACCTGTCCTTTCAAGCCCAACTGAAATACTACCTCCTCTGGGAAACCTCCCCTGAGCCCTTTGTGGATAGCAATCTTCCCATTCAGACCTCTCACTACAGCCCAGTTTGACACCTTTCTGATAGAATATTGTATATTATAGTTGTCATTGCTTGTATCTTACTCCTTATTCTAGTTTATGATTCATGAAAGCAGAGCTCATATCATGTCCAGCATCTAGCATAGTAATATGCACATAATAGGCATATAATAAATATTTCTGTAATGAATGAATGGAAGAAACAGCGTTAGGTTTTGATCCTTAGGCTCATAGGTTTTTGAAAGGTATACATGGCACTTTAGAATATTGGTGTTGTAGAACAGCAGTGTCAAATTCAGGTTTAGAAATGCTGAGCTAGATAGAAATGGAATTGGGAAATGTTTAATAAATAACATACACTACAATATAGATAATGTTAATTTGTAGTTTTCTAAGTCAATATGTAGCTCACAGGGATCTATTTCCATTTGAGTTTGACACTGCTGTTCTAAAAAATGTTTTGATTGTTGATAGTTTCAAGGTGGAGGGAAAGAGACTACAGTAATCCAAAATATAAAATAGTGAGTACAGAGTTCACAACAGAATTATATAGATGGGGAGTGAACAGATTTTATTAGATGGGGAAAATCTGCTTTCCCATTAAGTGAAAGCTCTTATGAAACAGTTTAAGAATGTGTCCTTTATTTTTATGCTAAGACAAAATGTAGTCTAATGAAGTGCTACAATTTAGCACAATCAAGTGCTTGATTTTCACATTAATCTGATCCTAGGAGAGGCCAGCATCTTTTAACCTTGACTCATTGAATCATTTTTATGGGTTATTTTGTATTTCTTTTTCTTGCTAATCCTGTTTTGTAGCTTTGTGGATGAGGGATAGAGAGGCAAATGCAGCAAAGCCCAGGAAGAGCTAATTAAAATATCTTGCAAATTCCCATTGCCAGGAGACTTGGCTTTTAAGATCCTACCCAGAAATGACCAATGAAAGGGAAACCAAGTTTAATTTAAGTCCACAAGCATTTATTAAGCACTTACTAAGCAAGACATCTTGCTAAGCACTGGGAAAACAAAGAGGGCCAAAGGTGAAAACTATTATATTTGCTTATTCATTTATCAAACTTTCTTTTAAACACCTGCTTTTGGAACTATCTTCTTCTTGGAACTGGACCAGATAGAAAGTTTAGAGAAGATATCATTGCCCTCATGAACTTTAGTTGAAACACAAGTATAGATAATTATTCTATGAAGTATTGCAAAATAAGTGGATTCAGACTACTCCTTACCACTCTTCAGCCTTAGAACCAATACTCTTTCTAAAACAGAGAAGGTAAGGGTTTAAAAAAAAAAAGACCCAATGAATGAATTCATTAAAACATTGGGCTGCTCTTTATTATTTATCAGCTCTGGCCTGAGATGTTACAGATAGGAGGTTTATACACTTTTTTTTTTCTTAAACCCTTACCTTCCATCTTGGAGTCAATACTGTGTATTGGCTCCAAGGCAGAAGAGTGGTAAGGGTAGGCAATGGGAGTCAAGTGACTTGCCCAGGGTCACACAGCTGGGAAGTGTCTGAGGCCAGATTTGAATCTAGGACCTCCCGTCTCTAGCCCTGGCTCTCAATCCACTGAGCTACCCAGCTGCCCCCGGTTTATACACTTATTGATAATATGGACAAATCATTTAACCTCAGCCTTGGTTTCTTCAGTTGTAAAATGGAGTAATAATAACACCCATCTCCTAGAGTTGGTGTGGGGATCAACTGAGATAATGTTTGTAAAGTGCCTGGCATCTAGTAAGCACAAAATAAATTCCTTCCCCCTTCTCACTAACCTTTAACTAAAATCAAGCACTTTCTTTAATTATCTAAAAAAATTATTCTGATACAGGTGTCTGTCTTTTTTTAAAATTAATTAATTAAGAATGTTTTCCCATAGTTACATGATTCATGTTCTTTCCCTCTCCTCTTCCCTCCCCGCTCCCTGAGCTGACAAGCAATTCCACTGGGTTATACGTGTATCATTGTTCAAAGCTCATTTCCATGTTACTCATATTTGCAATAGAGTGATCATTTAAAATCAAACTCTCCAATCATATGCCCATTGAGCCATGTGATCGATCATGTTTTTCTTCTGCATTTCGACTCCCACAGTTCTTTCTCTGGATGTGGATAGCATTCTTTCTCACAAGTCCCTCTGGATTGCTGCTAGTAGAGAAGTCCATTACATTCAGTTGTGCCATAATGTATCAGTCTCTGTGTACAATGTTCTCCTGGTTCTGATCCTTTCACTTTGCATCAGTTCCTGGAGGTCATTCCAGATCAGTGGAATTCCTCCAGTTCATCATTCCTTTCAGCACTATAGTATTCCATCACCATCATATACCACAATTTGTTCAGCCATTCCCCAATTGAGGGACACCCCCTCATTTTCCAATTTTTTGCCAACACAAAGAGCACAGCTATAAATATTTTTGTACACATATTTTTCCTTATTTCTTTGGGGTATAAACCCAGCAGTGGTATGGCTGGATCAAAGGGCAGATAGTCTTTTAAAGCCCTTTGCGCATAGTTCCAAATTGCCCTCCAGAATGGTTGGATCAATTCACAACTCCACCAACAGTGTATTAGTGTCCCAATTTTGCCTCAATCCCTCCAACATTTATCGCTTTCCTTTGCTGCCATATTGGCCAGTCTGCTAGGTTTGAGATGATACCTCAGAGTTGTTTTGATTTGCATTTCACTAATTATTAGAGATTTAGAGCACTTTTTCGTGTGTTTATTGATAGTCTGGATTTCTTTATCTGAAAACTGCCTATTCATGTCTCTTGACCATTTGATAATGTGTTTATCTGTAAGCTTAACCACACTGTAAAAGGCTGTCCATTACACAAAAAAGTTTTAAGAATCCCTTTTCTAAACCAGTGGATATCTTCATCTTTCCTTCAACCTCACAGGAAAAAGTGGCCTTTTTCTTCATAGAAGCATCAGTCTTTTGCATGTTTGTAACTATGTTTCAATCTTGTTCCTATTTCTCCTTGACTTTGTTACATTAATTATGTCCTCTCTTGCATCTTTTCTTTTTTAATTTTATTTTTAGTCATGGAAAACATACTTCCATATTGGTCATTGTTGTAAGAGCACACTCCCACATAACCAGAATCCCAAAATAAAACCAAAAATACATTGAAGTGAAAGATGACTTCAACAGTTCTTTCTCTGGAGGTGGATAGCATTCCTTGTCATAAGTCTTTCACAATTGTTCCAAATCATTGCATTTCTGAGAGTAACTAAGTTTTTGGTTTTTTTTTAAACCCTTACCTTCCGTCTTGGAGTCAATACTATGTATTGGCTCCAAGGCAGAAGAATGGTAAGGGTAGGCAGAGGGGGTCAAGAGACTTGCCCAGGGTCACACAGCTGGGAAGTGTCTGAGGCCAGATTTGTATAGCTAAGTTTTCATAGATAATCATCATAACATATTGCCATTATTGTATACAGTGTTCTCCTAGTTGTGCTTATTTGGCTCTGCAGCAGTTCTTGCAGATATTTCCAGCTTTTTTTGAAGTCATCTTGTTTATAATTTCTTTAGCACGATAGTATTCCATTACCAACATGTACCACAATTTGTTCAGCCATTCCTCAATTGATGGGCATCCCCTCAATTTCCAGATCTTTGCTACTACAAAAAGAGATGCTATAAATATTTTTTTACAGGGAGCAGCTGGGTAGCTCAGTGGAGTGAGAGCTAGGTTTAGAGATGGGAGGTCCTAGGTTCAAATCTGGCCTCAGATACTTCCTAGCTATGTGACCCTGGGCAAGTCACTTAATCCCCATTGCCTAACCCTTACCACTCTTCTGCCTTAGAATCAATTGATTCTAAGACAGAAGGTGAGGTCCTAAAAATAAATAAATAAATAACTGTTTTTGCACAATTAGGTTATTTCCCTTTTTAAATTATCTCTTTGAGGGGCAGCTGGGTAGCTCAGTGGATTGAGAGCCAGGCCTAGAGACGGGAGGTCCTAGGTTCAAATCCGTCCTCAGATACTTCCCAGCTGTGTGACCCTAGGCAAGTCACTTGACCCCCATTGCCTGCCCTTACCACTCTTCCACCTATAAGTCAATACACAGAAGTTAAGGGCTTAAAATAAAAACAAACAAACAAACAAATAAATAAATAAATAAATAAACAAGCAAGCAAGCAAATAAATGAATAAATAAATAAATAAATAATCTCTTTGGGATACAGACCTCATAGAGGTATTACTAGATCAAAGGGTATGCACAGTTTTATAGCCCTTTGGATATAGTTCCAAATTGTCCTCCAGAATGGTTGGATCAGTTCACAACTCTACCAATAATGCATTAGTGTTCCAGTTTTGTCACATGCCCTCCAACATTTACTGCTTTCCTTTACTGCTGTATTGACCAATCAGATAGCTGTAAGGTGATACCTCAGTGTTTTAATATCCACTTCTCAAGAGTGATTTAGAACATTTTTTCATATCCCTCATGTATCTTCAACAACTCTCTCAATGTACTAATTTTTTTCTCTTAATGGGCAAACACGCTGAGATTTCCCTAATTCTTAAAAAAAAAAAAAATCTCTTTTCTTGAATTTCTTTCAACCTCAGTTTTGATGCAGTGAAAAAGAGTATTAAATTTAGTCAGTGGACCTGTGTTCCACTCCTTATTTTATTTTATTTTTTACCTTGAAGGAGTCATTCATTTTCAGTAAAATGAAAAAGTTGGGCCAGATGACCTTTGAGGTCCCTTCCAATTTATAGAAGTGTGCAAATTATTTGGATCAAACAAATTTTGATATGGTTTCATTATGTGATAGCAATGGTTCATGTATACATGCTTCTGCTTATACTAAGCTGATTCAAAACATCCGATCTTCAAATACACATGTAAAACTCAGTGGAATTGCTCATTGGCTATAAGAGGGAGGTGGGAGGAGGGGAAGGAAAGAACACGAATCATGTAACCATGGAAAAATATTCTAAATCAATTAATTAAATAAGATTAAATAATAATAAAAGAAATTAAATAACAAAAGAAATTTAAAAACATTAAAAAACCCATCCAATCTTGACTAGATGAAATGGAATTAAGTTGGTTTCCCCATCTCTAATTAATTCTTTATTAATCGAGTGCTAGATTTTGTGTTCCATCGTGTTCTTTTGTTCTGTTTTTAATTCTGTGGTTCTTAAGAATGGGTATTAACTCTAAGGAAATGTAAAAATGTCGTACCTCTTAAAGAGCTTCAGGGTCTGTTGGGATATTGCATTGCAGATTAGAGTGACGAAAGCAAACATTTTAAAAATCATTCATACCCACAATGAAATAGAATCAGGCCCAGAGAAGCAACAAAGGAAAGTGTAGTCAAACTGTGGTCAAAAATGAAAAATAACACCAAGACCTGACAAATTACTGTTTCAAAATGGCCTAATTAATTCTCAGAAAACTGGTTCTTCTATAATATGGCTTAGACATTTTAAAGTTGGAAGAACAGTTAAAAGATTAGTTAAAAACAACTGCTAATCTTTTTTTTTCTAAAGAAAAATAAATGCTTATTGACGGCAACGCAATATAAAGACTGGCATAGTGAAGATCGAAAAAAGGTAATTTTTACTAATGAAACTCCCTTTTAAATTTAGAACAATAATAAAACTATTATCAGAAGTCCAGGTGAATTGTAAGAACTGGGCATCATCATGGGCCTATAAAATAGCCATCAAAAACAGTTGGGCTAGATTATTTTTTTTTTTACTTCCAGTGGTCCCTTATTGAGGGAATAATTAATTCTGATAAATATATTGGTACACTGAGAAGTAGAATTGTTCTGAAATTATAGAAATTCTCCAATGGAGATAGAACAATGTGACCTTGTACCCTGTGATATGTCACAAAGGGTTAAGCCATGTATCTAAGAGATGGAGATAAATAGGCTTTCATGGCCTGGGAATTTGCCTGATTCAAACCTCATTGGAAACCTATGAACTATAGTGAAGTGTAGCGTTGGAAAAATAGATTTGTTTGAGGTATTCTTAAATATTCATATGTAGTAGAAATGTTATTTTATGATAGAGAAGTAAATGTGCCAAAATTTTGAGAATTCAGTGCCATTCATACAAGTGATCAAACATAAGAAGATGGTGTCTCATTAATTTTTTTTTTAAACCCTTGTACTTCGGTGTATTGTCTCATAGGTGGAAGATTGGTAAGGGTGGGCAATGGGGGTCAAGTGACTTGGCCAGGGTCACACAGCTGGGAAGTGGCTGAGGTCGGGTTTGAACCTAGGACCTCCTGTCTCTAGGCCTGACTCTCACTCCACTGAGCTACCCAGCTGCCCCCTGTCTCATTAATTTTTAAAAGCTTTATAAGTTCTAAAGTTTATTATGTCAGAACATTTAGATATTTTGCTTTGTCCTGGTTAATTTAATTAACACTGTAACTGTTTCCTGTTCTCCTTCACTGCTAGATTTTTAGAAAAAGCACTTCCCCTTTCTTGTTATTTGATTTCTCTTCCCATAACTAGTAACACAGCCACCTTCAAGATCACTAATGGCTTCCTTATTAATTTTTTTAATTTTTTAATCTTACCTTCTCTCTTGGAATTGATACTAAGAAGTTGCCAAGTATTGGACTTCAGAGTCAAAAAATCTGGGTTGAGTTACTTACTAGCTATGTGGCTTGGAAAAGTCACTTGACTTTTCTAAAACTCTTATCTCCTATAGCCTATCAAATGAGGGAAGGAAGAAGTGAGGATGGTCTGGATGATTAGCTAGGTTCCTTCCCATCTGACGTTCTGTGATTACTTTCTGTTAGGGATTTTACTTGTTCTTTCTCTGTCCTCTCTTAAAATACAAATATTCCTTTTTATATTTCTATAAATTTAGGGAGAAATAATATACATTGAGTCATAAGATTTAGCAACTGATTGGATATTTAAGGTAGAGGAGAGGTAGTAGTTAGGAAGATTATCTTTCCCTCAATCTTTCTTTAGAACTAGAGCCCCCCTTTTTCTAGCCACTTGGAAAGAAGCTACCTTTTTTTCCAATTACCTCTGTCTTTTTGTCACACTTATACTTCAAACTCAATAGGTCCCAAACTGATCTTTGTTCCTCACTCCCCTCCCTAATCCCTGGGGGGTGGGGGTACTTCAAACTCAATAGGTCCCAAACTGGGGGTGGAGTTAAAGCATTTCTTTTATCACAATTTCTCCATTTCTGTTGATGGTTTTTCCATCCTCCTAGTCATCCAGATTTGAGACCTTAATCATTTCTGACTTCTTTCTTACCTTCTTATAGCCAGAGAGAGAGAGAGAGAGAGAGAGAGAGAGAGTGAATTTATGAGCTTTATCTGGAATTTGGCAAACCTGTGTTTAATCCAAACTTTTTATCTTGAAAGTATTCCTTTGAAGTAGCAATCTGTATTGCTTCCCCTTGTCTGTCACTAATCCACATCCATCATATATCATTGTGTAGTGATTTTGCTAATAAATACCTCAAGCTAAAGCACGAGCTCCAGCACTCTGCTCAAATCTTCCATTTGCTCTCTACTTCATTCTTTCATGCTTAGTTGTCCCTCCTGGTCAAAGAATCCTGTGTTGGCTTGCCTGCAGGCCACATAAGATGATAGTAACTTAGATCTCACCATCACCCATAACTGTGCCAGTTATCTTCCAACTCCTAGGCACATAACCATATCAGCTCGATCTGCTTTATTGCCATATTTTCTCATTTTGACTGGGTCTTCACTCTTACTTGGCAATCAATTTTATTTTTTTAGTTTTATTTTAAAAATATTTTTCCATGTTTACGTGATTCTTTTTCTTTCCCAACCTTTTCCCTCCCCTTCCTCCCAGAGCCAACAAGCAATTCCACTGGGTTATACAAATGTTATCACTTGATATCTATTTTCATGTTATTCATTTTTGCAATAGAGCAATCTTTTAAAACCAAAACTCCAAATAATATACCCATATAAACAAGTGATGTTGTATGTTTTCTTCCGCGTTTCTACTCCCACAGTCCTTTCTCTTGATCTGAATAGCATTCCTTCTCATAAGTCCTTCAGGATTATCCTGGATCATTGCTACTAATAGTAAAGTCCATTGGGTTGTTCCATAATATTTCTTTCTTTCTTTTTTTTTTTTTTTTTAAATTTTAAACCCTTAACTTCTGTGTATTGTCTCATAGGTGGAAGAGTGGTAAGGGTAGGCAATGGGGGTCAAGTGACTTGCCCAGGGTCACACAGCTGGGAAGTGTCTGAGGCTGGATTTGAACCTAGGACCTCCCATCTCTAGGCCTGGCTCTCAATCCACTGAGCTACCCAGCTTCCCTGTTCCATAATATTTCACTTTCTGTGTACAATGTTCTCTTGGTTCTGTTCATTTTACTCTGCATTGGTTCATGAAGGTTCTTCCAGTTCATGTAGAAATCCTCCAGTTCATCATTCCTTACAGCACAATAGTATTCCATCACCATCATATACCACAATTTGTTCAGCCATTCCCCAATTGAGGGACACCCCCTCATTTTCCAATTTTTTGCCAACACAAAGAGTGCTGCTATAAATATTTTTGTGCAACCCTTTTTTATTATCTCTTTGGGGTACAAACCTAGTAGTGGTACCGGCAATCTATTTTAAATTTTATTTTTCATTGATGAATTTTGTTTTTTATTCCACAGATATTTCCTGATATACCATTTTTGGTCCATGGGAAACTGTTTTGTTACAGAACAACTGTATCTTACAGGATATTCACTATTTCCCTCTTGTAGTTCTCCAGTTCTATAGATGAAGGAAATACCATTATCCGTTCTCCATACCAAGATTAGATTGTAATCCTTTTTTTCTTTCATTATTAATTCTTATTTCACTCTCAACAGCATCTATTATGACTCTTCCATGTTCCTCTGGCCTTTCTCAGGAAAGGATATTGTTTCCTACTTTCCTGAGAAAGTGAAGGCCAGTTGTCATGAGCTTCCTTTTCCCCCTTCTCTACACCTTATAACTCCTGTGTGTCATTACCCATCCTTTCCTTTCTACTTTGCTCCAGTCTCTAAGGAAGAATTGCTCCTTCTTTTTTTTTTTTTTTTTTTTTTAAACTCTCACCTTCCATCTTAGAGTCAATACTAAGTTTTGATTTCCGGGCATAAGAATGGTAAGGGCTAGGCAATGGGGGTTAAGTGACTTGCCTAGGGTCACACAGCTAGGAACTGTCTATAGTCATATTTGAACCCAGAACCTCTTGTTTCTAAACTTGGCTAGATTCGCCTTTAACATTTACTTTTTTCTTCTGATAGTCTTTTTTTCCCCCCAAACCCTTGCCTTCTGTCTTAGTATTGCTATAAAGTATCAATTCCAAGGAAGAAGAATGATAAGGGATAGGCAGTTGGGGTTAAGTGACTTTCCCAGGGTCACACATCTAAGGAGTGTCTGAAGCCAGCTAGATTTGAATCCAGAGACTCCTGTTTTCAGGCCCAGCTCTCATCCACTGAGCCATTGAGCTGCCCCGATCTCCATTCTTCTTCTTCTTTTTTTTGGTCTCCATTCTTTTTTTATAATTGGAATTTTTTTTATTTAATGAATTAATTAAAAATATCCATGAAAAAGACTTGTACAAAAATATTTATAGCCACACTCTTTGTGGTGGCAAAGAATTGGAAAATGAGGGAATGCCCTTTGATTGGGGAATGGATGAACAAATTGTGGTATCTGATGGTGATGGAATACTATTGTGCTCAAAAGAATAATGAACTGGAGGAATTCCATGTGAACTAGAACGACCTCCAGGAATTGATGCAGAGTGAAAGGAGCAGAACCAGGACAACATTGTACACAGAGACTGATACATTATGGCACAACTGAATGTAATGGACTTCTCTACTAGCAGCAATGCAATGATCCAGGACAATTCTGAGGGACTTATGAGAAAGAACACTATCCACATCCAGAGAAAGAACTGTGGGAATAGAAACACAGAAGAAAAACAATTGCTTGATTACATGGGTCGATGAAGATATGACTGGGGATATAGATTCTAAATGATCACCCTAGTGCAAATATCAATAATATGGAAATAGGTCTTGATCAATGACACATGTAAAACCCAGTAAAATTGCACATCAGCTATGGGAGGGAAAAACATCAATCATGTAATCATGGAAAAAATTTTTTTTAATTTGGCAACTTATTTAATTAATTTAGAATATTTTTCCCATGGTTACCTCTTTCTTTCCCTTCCTCTTTCCTCCCCCCCAAAAGACATCCCCTTATTTTCCAATTTTTTTGCCACCACAAAGAACACGGCTATAAATATTTTTAAAGCCCTTTGGGCATAGTTCCAAATTGCCATCCGGAATGGTTGGATCAATTCACAACTCCACCAGCAGTGCATTAATGTCCCAATATTGCCACATCCCCTCCAACATTTATTACTTTCCTTTGCTGTCATTTTGACCAATCTGCTAGGTGTGAGGTGTATGATACCTTAGAGTTGTTTTGATTTGCATTTCTCTAATTATAAGAGATTTAGAACACTTTTTCATATGCTTATTGATAGTTTTGATTTCTTCCATTCTTTTCTTGAAAAACCATTTGATCCCTTTCTCATACACCAATACCATTACTTTTCACCTGGATTGTCACAATAACCTTGTTCCCTCTTTCTAGGATCTTCCTTTTCAATCCTGCCTGCCTTTTCCTCCTCATATAAAATCATCTTTCTAAAACAGCTCTTACCTTGTTCCTCCCCTGCTCAAAACCAATCTGGACTCTTTGTTTATAGGATAAAATGCAAGCTACCCAGCCAGCTTGGTATTTAAGGCCCTCTATCATCTGGCTTCCTTTCCAGCCTAATCTCATTGGATAAACTATTTTCATTTATCTATATCTATTTTGAGGCTAGGTCTCCCTGTCACCCAAGCTGAAAATGTATGAATCACTTAAGGGCCTGATCCCATTTCTTGTTAGCACCCTGCTCTGTTTCTAACCTGACTTGTTTGTCCTACCTTTAGCCACCAGTTCACTCATCCCCTCTTCCTGGGAACTCACCATATTGGTGTTGTACTTTCTTTTTTTAAAAATTCATTTATTTATTTATAATATTTTCCTTTGATTACATGATTCATATTCTTTTCCCCCCTCTTCCCTCCTCCCTCCCATAGGCAAGGAGCAATTCCACTGGGTTTTACATGTATCATTGATCAAGACCTATTTTCATATTATTAATGTTTACAATAGAGTGATTATGGAGAGTCAATATCCCCAGTCATATTCCCATCAACCCATGTGATTAATTATTTGTTTTTCTTCTGTGTTTCTATTCCCACTGTTCTTTCTCTGGATGTGAATAGTGTTCTTTCTCATAAGTCCCTTAGAATTGTCCTGGATCACTCATTGCTGCTAGTAGAGAAGTCCATTACATTTGATTGTGCCAGTGTATCTATCTCTGTGTACAATGTTCTTCTGGTTCTGCTTCTTTTGCTTTGCATCAATTCCTGGAGGTCATTCCAGTTCACATGGAATTCCTCCAGTTCATTATTGCTTTCAGTGGCGCTGGACTTTCAAGTGATCCACTAACTTTAACCTTCTTTGAGTAGGGATTAAAGGCTTGAATAATTATTAAGGTTTTACTTAATACTTTATTTTACTTTTACTATGCTACGTCCTGGAGATAGAATTGCAAGCAACAAGATAGTCCCTGACATCCAGGAGCAGAAGGTAGAAGGAATGGTATAAGTAGAGGAGAGAGTAGATGCTTGGGCCCTAGCAGAATAAGGTTAGAGATTACTTGCCAAGGCCATGGACCCCAGACAGTTCAGTAGAGAGGAGGTAAAGATGGTGATTGGAACAGAGAAGTCATGGTTTGGAGGGTCTCTCCTTTCTAATCCATTCTCCCCACAGCTACCCAATTGATATTCCTAAAGCACAAGCCTAACCATTTCACTCCTGACTTCAAGAGATTTCTGGAGCTCCCCAGTGCTAGTAGGACAAAATAAACTGGCATTTAATGCACTTTGCAGGCTGCCCTTCATATATTCTGCTATTCAGTCAGACAGAATTTCTTGTGTTCCCTGTACACTTCATTTCATCTTCTGTGACTATCCAGACTGCCTCTCATGCCAGAATGTCTCTTTTCTTCACCTTTGCCTCCACCCTCTTCCAGGCTGAGCCTAGGTGGATACCACATTCTAAAAGACAACTTGCCCTAGTTCTTTAGTGGTTAGTTTTGTACCTATTCTCCACTATAATTTATTTCTTATATATAGTAACCTATATTGATTTTTAATAGGTATAGAGTATAAGGTAAATTCCTGAAGGGCAAGATTAGTCTCATTTTAAATTTATAAATCCAGGGCCTAGCATAGAGGATGGCACATTGCAGTCACTTTATAAATGCATGCCAATTTAAAATCCATGTACCAGTTGCATACCCCCCAGTTGAATATAATCTTTTTTCTTTGAATCTCCAATATTAGTCCAGTAGCTTTCAGTAGTAATTTAGCTAAGCATATGTTTATTGTTGAATTCTATATTCTTTCCTTAAAGTAACCCATGCAAATGTAAATGATGTGACTGGGTAATCTAGGTTTAACTAGGTTAAAAGATAAGGTCTTTGTTTAAGACTACAATTATGCCTCTTTGATTGGTGGAGACATCCCCTGGTGATCACTTCCCTGGTTGTGACTGGGAGATCTTATTGATTATAGTAGGAAACCTATTTGGAGGATAATGATTCTGGCTTCTAGA
Organism: Gracilinanus agilis; assembly: GCF_016433145.1. Classification (NCBI taxonomy): domain Eukaryota; kingdom Metazoa; phylum Chordata; class Mammalia; order Didelphimorphia; family Didelphidae; genus Gracilinanus; species Gracilinanus agilis. The sequence goes on from NC_058130.1 coordinate 92,528,848, forward strand.
GGTGTTTAGACTGCCTCAGTAATTGATTAAAAACTAGAATTTTAGCCGTAAGTTATCTTATGACTTCTAAGACCAGACCATAGCTTCCTAGTACTTGAACCTAAAAAGGGAACAAACAGATCTGCTAGAGGTTTATAAAGATATGGAGAGAGTTGAAACATCAGAGAGCTAAAAAATGACTTTGGTCCCAGAGTGTGAAGCTTGTCTATCGGCTCAATTTCCCTCAGTAATGGTAGCTATGGAGGGGTTATGGCAGAACCTCTCAGCCCAAGAGATGGTAGCATCAAAGTAGCAAGAGTTCTGAACCCCAAATTACTTTGTTGATTGATTGCCCTAGTCTATTAATTGAGTAAAGGAGATTAAGAGTTCGCTTAAGTTTCTTATCTCTTCCCTGGTTGTCCAAACCACAGGGTGGTGCTATATGTCTGGAGAATCATATAGACCTGTATATTGGGAAGGTGGGATTCACTGGAGAGGGAAAAGAATTAAATATACTGTTTATGGGCTATTGTGACTCCTTCATATGTTGGTTTGCCCCAACATAAAGTCCCAAACAAATGCTTCATATTTTAATTTTTAAACTTGTTAAAGTGACCCTGGTTATACTTTCTATACTTGTACTAACTACTTTATAGAGTTGTCATAGGATTTATGTTTTCTGTGGAGTGAAATAAAGGCTACCCTATACTTCAAATGTATTGTTACTTGGGCATGTGCACAGGGGTGGAGGGCCTTTTACCAACATCATAGACATCTAGCCATAACTTTTTCTGAGGTTTCTAGTGGAAGCTGTAATGGACATGAGTCATGACTTAGTTTTAGAGATGTGGAGTATCTTCCTCTAACTCCCTTAGCCATTTTGTTTCAGATACCAGGCCACAGGGTATATAGGAGTTATAAGTCCCATATTTTTTTTTTCTAAACTTGACAAGCCCAAACCTTCCCATATTAAAAAAAAACCAAAAAACAGAAAAAGATGACTTTATATGAACACTGCATAATTGCATTCAGCATGGTTTTCTTTTAAAGTAAAAATAAATTCAGCATGAAAATACCAACACATCTTTATTTGTCTCTTTTCCTTTCTCCATTTCCTTTTGCTCTTTTCTATGCATTTTAAAAGTATGCTATTGACACTCTTTTATTTGATATCACTACTCTTCTTTAATCTTCCCTTCCACTCCCCCCTAAAAAGCCTCCTTTGTAACAAATATAATCAAGCCAAACAAATCCATATACTGGCCTATGTCTGAAGTCATAGGTATTTTTCTGTACCTCTTAGTTGTCACTTCTCAGCAAAGAGTAGGAAGCAAATTCCAACATCAGCCTTTTTGAGTCATTATTGGTCATTACACTGAGGCAGCTAGGTGGGGCAGTGGCAGAATATTAGCCTTAGGGTCAGAAAGAACTCAATTGAGGGCAGCTGGGAGGCTCAGTGGATCGAGAACCATGTCTAGAGATGGGAGGAACTTGGTTTAGATCTGGCCTCAGATACATCCTCGGATGTGTGACCCTGGACAAGTCGCTTAACCGTCATTGTCTAGCTTTTACCACTCTTCTGCCTTGGAATTAATACATAGTATTGATTCTAAGATGGAAAGTAAAGGTTTAAAAAAAAAAGAAGGAAAGGAAAAAAAAAGAAAGAATTGAATTGGAATCCAGCTTCAGATACTTTCTAGCTGTGTGACTTTAGGCAAATCCGTGAACCTCTCAGCCTGTTTCCTCATCTGTAAAATGGGAATAATGATAACATACTATCATAGGGTTGTCATGAGGGTCAAATGAGGTAACATATAAAGTGTGTTGCAACCTTAAAAGATATATATGTGCATGTACACACACACGCACACATATATGCACTGTAATTTTTGAGGCAGCGAGGTAGCGCTGTTTGTTTGTTGCTGAATTGACTAGTTATACCCAACTCTTTGACCCTGTTTGGAATATTCTTGGCAAAGATACTGGAGTGGTTTGCTATTTCCTTCTGTAGCTCATTTTACAGATAATGAAACTGAGACAAACAAGAGTTAAGTGACTTTCCTAGGGTTATATAGCTAGTACATATCTGAGGTCAAATTTGAACTCAGGTCCTTCTGACTCCAGGCTTGGTGCTCAATCTACCTAGCCACCTACTTATCCCATAGTGGATGGTGTTGGACTTCAATTCAGGAAGTTCTGAGCATGAAGTGTTGTACCAGTCACATATTAGCTGTGTGACCCTAGTATCTGACATTGTATGTGCTTAATGAGTGCTGGTTGAATTGAATTTCATAAGAAAAGTCCTAACAAGCAAAGAATGGGTAATTTGATTAAGGACAGCCAAACACATTCTCAGTGAAGTGGAAAATATGGATTTTATTAATGGAATTTACTTGATTTTTTACCATCATTGGCTTTTCTTACAGGAACAGGTACATTTTTCTTTGTATCCTGGCTCATTTGCCTTCTATTATGCCTTCTTCAAAAGTTCTTGGTTGATTTTATAATAATAACTGACACAGAACTCAAATGTTTATAAAGCATTTTACAAACATTGTTCTCATTTCACAGATGAGGATACTAAGGCCCAGGTCAGTTAAATTATTTGCCCAGTGTCACACATCTTGGAAATATTTTAGATGGGATTTAAATTCAGATCTTTATGACTCTATCTTCAGCAGTCTATTATTCCACTTATTTATTCTGTATTCCCTTAAGGTTTGATCTCTTTTTGTCCACTGGCTTTTTCTTTCTTGTTTTTGATGTCTATTTTCCTTCCTTATTTTTAAAAAAAGATACAAACAAAATCTTCACTACCTTATAGTTATTCCTTTTTTTTTAAACCCATACCATCTCCTTAGAAGCAATAGTCAGTATCGTTTCCAAGATAGAAGAGCAACAACAATTTCAATAAGATAAGGCTGGAATCAAAAGTTAGAGGGCCTTGAGTGTCAGTGTAAGGATTTTAGACACGATTTGCTGAGCAGTGGGAAGACATACATGTTCTTAAGCATAGGAGTGATATGATGAAAATACAATACTTTAGAAAGATGAGTCTGGACATTGGAGAAGGAAGGAGCAGGAAGCAAGGGATCAATTAATGATAATATTGGTATAGTATAGTACTTTATATCTTTTATATAATTTGAGCCTCCCTGTGATATATATTAGGGATTACAGATATTATAGACTAGAGTAAATAAGTGGTCAGGGACAAAGTCACTTGTGAGTTACTAGCATGGAGCATTGGTTGAAGCCATGAGTAGGTGAGTTCTATGAGGGAGTCGATGAAACAGAACCAAGGGCCATTCGTTTGAAAAGTCCTACAAAGAGAGGATGGGAAAAAGAGGATGGAATAGACAGGGAGGCAGAAGGAAAGCCAGAATGGAGTCTTAGAGAAACCCAGTCTTAGAGAGAGTTTGAAGAAAGATTCAAATGATTTGCAGTCTCAAATGTGGCAAAAAGGGAAATGGATGAGGACAGAGAAAAATTGGATTTTGTAAGAAAAAAATTATTAGGCATTTTCAGTATAGCTTTGTAGGGATGGAAGTCAGAACCCAAGAGACTGGGGAGAATAATGTGTTTTAAGAAAGTAGAAATGTTAGCTATCACCTCCATATTTGGAAAGTTTGACAGCAAGAAGAAAAAAGATAACAAGGGAGTAGAAAATCCAAATATCAGTCAATCTGTTTTGAATAAATGATAGATGACTGCATTTTAATGCTTATTTTACAGGTAAGACTCCAGACTCAGCCAAAGAGTCAGCTAGGACAACCTTCCCTCTACTCTGGGACCTTTGACTGTTTCAGAAAGACACTTGTTAAAGAGGTAAGAACCTTGCCATGACCTCCCTTAGACAAACCACAGTCTTTTATTATTCTTTTCAGAACAGAATGTCTACAGTGCTGCCTCTTCTCTCTGATCTTTTTTGTCAAAGTCTTTTTTATCCACTGACGCCATCAAACCATTACTTTGTATATATAAGTATATCTTGTGAAACGACTCCCTTTTTGGGGAAGTTAGATCAAGACTGGCTTTGAACCAAGATTAGGGAGGAGGAAAGGCTTTTAGGCTTGCATCTAAATTATCCTGTAGTGACTAAAGTTGCTTCTCAAATGAGCTGGTTGTTCTCCCTCCCCACTGCCTTCCTCTATTCTTGATTCTTTGATGTAAAAAAAAAAAAAAAGGTGGCATGATTATTGTCAGATACATCCCATCTCTGACTATCTCTTTCACCATCGTTGTCCCCAACAGTGACCCTTCCCATGTTGACAAGGGTGAAAAAAACAGTTTAAGAAAACCAGCTGACATGCTACCTGTTGTAAAAACTAAATTAAATTAACCCTCTGATCCTTATAGAGAGCCATTCTGAACTATTCTAACTGGCCACGTGATCATTCCTCTCATTGTGTTCTATCTCAGCCACTATCTTTTCATGCCGTGTCCAAGGGCATAGAGACAGCATACTTCCTGGAAACCCCCTCTTTTATTTTTTCTTCTTTACCCCTGGATTTTAACCTGATCCTTTCCGGGTCCACATGCCTACCTCACTGTCTTGTGACTCATGGTGGAGTGTTCTCATGTGTTGTAGTTCATATAGCTCAGGGATTCAGGTAGAATGACCTCAGTATGTGATTTCTGGGGGACGGGGTTCCCTTTACACACTGTAATAGCATATGCAGCATCAACATCCATAGTTCTTTTCCAGTTAAAGGGAAGGGAGATATATTTCCTCATTTTTCTTTTTGGAACCAAGATGGGTCAATACAATTACATTATAAGCTTATGCCTCTTAAAAATACTAGAGATTTGCCCGAACACCTTGAAATAAGACACTGAGCAAGTTTATAGTTAATGAATGTCACAGCCATTTCAAATACAGTAAGGTTGAGGAAGTGGTTGAAAGATACATTTATTGCTTGGGTCATTGTACGAAGTATCTATTGGGATTTTACAAGGATCTGCTGTGAGCAATTCCCCATTCCCCCTTCCTGGAGGAAAGAGACTTGTTTGTCTAGTTTTCACTGAGAAGTTTTCTGCTGAAGGCAACTCTTTTCCTCCCACCTCCACAAAAAAGAAAAGAATTGTTTGTCTAGTTATCACTAAGAACTTTTTTCTGCTAGTTACTTCTTAAAATCTCATAAACAAATTAATAAATCTTTGATTCCTTTTTTTGGTAGGTACTGAAAGGTGACTATGACATAGATGAAAGAAAAAGCAACAGACTTCACAGTGATTGACTTGGTTGGTTTGGGAGTGGGTTGGAAAGAATAATTCTTGAGATATAAGGAGTAGGAGGGGCTCATTGTTACAAGTGGGTTCTGGAAGCGAAACTGCCTCTGGGAAGGGAACCTTATAAGGGCACCAATAAATTTAGGCGCCCTTCCTATTTGAAGGTGCTCCTTGTATGGGGTGGGGTTGAAGTGACCAAGATATAATCCACTGTTGCTATTTGCAGAGCCTGTTGATGGTTGCCATAGAGTTTCAAAGGCCACTGCAGTTCCTGAAATGACTGTGTATCATTTGAACCAGAAGAAGGACAGGGTTAGTGCAAAAATAGCTCCTGCAAACTTGACCCAGAGGAGATCCTTTGAAGATCATCAGCTAGTATTTGTTGTATATGGCCAGCGATACCTCATGCTGTGCTCTGTAAATCAAGGACAACAAACTCAATTCCATCCTTCCAGGAGTTCTCATGCCATAATCTTAGTTTCTCATTTGGGCTCATGGTTCAGAGTCCTAGATTGTGCTTCAAGCTTTAACATGACCTTGGACAAGTTGGACTTTTTGGAGCTTCAGTTTTCTTGTCTATCAACTAGACATGATAAACCCTATCTTACCAGTCAGTTCATTAACAAACATTTATTCACGGGGTTTTTGTGAGGTTTTAATATGGAGGCAACCATATTTTTCATATCCAAAAAATGTAATGTTTTGAAATCCATAGGTATAGCTGACAAATCCATATGTATATGGGATAAGTAAATGTAAGTATAATGAAATTCAGTCCCAATTATAGTTTCCAGTATAATCAAGTATGCTAACATTTCTTTGTTCATTCATAAGGTTATTCAGTAAGGATTTATTGAACCTCTTCTGAGTACTAGTCTTTCTTAGAGGTACTTTGTTCTAGAAAGATATAAAATATGTAAAAGAAGGCCCCTGCCCTTCTGATGCTAATATTCTAGTAGAAGGATGAGACACAAACACAGAAGATTGAGGCACACACCGTTCCTGCCACTGTTGTTATTTGAGAATCCATCAAAAGAGTTGCAAAACAGAGTGCTCTGTGAAATCCTAGGGGAAGATCATCATCAAGGAAATCAGGAAAGGTTTCTTTGCGGAGGAACATTGTAGTTGAGCTAGATTGAGAAAGAATTCAATAGGCAGAGGGAGGAGTATGAGTCAAGTCCCTGTGGAGGAGCTCTTGGCAGTCACAGAGAGCAATCTGAGTAAAGGCCCTCAGCAAGAAAGCCCAGGATCTATGTTCAGAGGGCAGAAAAGAGTTTGTATGAAGGGGAGAAATAGAAGTAAGGCTGGGAAGTTTGTGGAGAAATTTCATGCCAGATAGCTAGGTGGTACAGTGGATCTCAGAATATTAGGTCTGGAGTCAGAAATCAAATCTGGTCCCTAGACACTTATTAACTATGTGACCTTGGGCAAATCACTTCTGTTTGACTCAGTTTCTTTATCAATAAAATGAACTAAAGAAGGAAATGCTAAACCACTACAGTATCTTTGCCAAGAAAACTCCAAATGAGGTTGTGAAGAATCAGAAATATGACTAGATAGCAACAACAAATCATGCCAGGCATAGGGATTTAAACTTTTTTTTTAAGAATGTTTTTATTTCATTTTTTTCTCAATGACATATAGAAATAATTTGTAACATTTGTTTTCATACTTTTTGAGTTTTTTTCCTCCTTCCATTCCCTTTCTCCCCTGCTTGAGGAGGCAAGCATTTTGATATAGATTATACATGTGTTGTCATGCAAAACATATTTCTTTATCAGCCATATTTCAAAAGAGAATACAGACCCCTTCCTGCAAAAAGGCTCCAAGAAAAATGAAGGAGTTTATTTTCAAGGCAATGAGAATCACTGAAAGGTTTTGAGTAGGTGAGCAATATGAATATGCCCATACTTGGAAAAGATAGATCTGAATCATCAGTATTATGAAAAATGATTAGAAATATAAAGTAGAGTGGGAAGACTGATTAGGAAGCTCTTGCAGTTGTCCAAATAAGTGGTGACTAGGTTGGTATCAGAGGAGGCTAGTGAAGTTGAGCCTGTCTTTCCAGGCAGATTTCCCTGCTGAGTGTCCCTGAACACACTCTGTGCCTCAGTGCAGCTAATTCTCCACTTTTAGACAGGATTGTCTATTGACTATTCCTGGAAACAGCATTTCGTTTCTGATCTCTTTCTTTGTGCATTCTGGCTTCTATGCCATCTCTTCTTTCAGAGCTCAGCTCAAGGGCCACCTCCCAGTGAGTGATCATCTAGCCACTGCTTGAAAACCTCTAATAATGGGGAGCTCTCTACTTACTGAGGCAGTCTATTCCATTTTTTGGATAGCACTAATTATTAGGAAGACTCATTTTAGGTCAAACTGAACTCTTTCTCCCTATAACTTCTATCCATTATTCTAAGTTCTACCCTCCAGGGCCAAATAGAACAAATCTAATCCCCACTTCCATATGATTCTGGAATTCAGATACTTGAAGACCACTACCGCATCCTAAACTATCCATTCCTTCACCTGGTCTTCATGCCATGGTTTCTAGTTCCCTCAATATCCTATTCTCCGCTGCATGTGCTCCTAGTTTGTCAGTGCCATTCCCAAACTATGCCATCCCAAAGTGACAGATAATGCTCTGACCAGATCAGAGACTAGCAGAATACAGCAATGTTACTCCCCCTTCCCATCCTCCCTCCATTCTTTTCATTCTCCCTCCCTCTTGAACTCTCCTTCTATTAATACAAGCTAGGATCATATTCACTTTGGAGCTGCCAAATTAGCACCTGTGCTGGAGGGCTCAACGGGAGGAATGTCCATACTGCATAGCAGAACAAAGACGGGGCCTCTCAGATTCCTGCTCTCTTCCCTTCTTGCCAGGATGTCTTGTGAAGGAAAAAAGTGGAAAGTTAAAGGATATAGTCTTTATCTTTCCAATTAAAAAACTTTTCTCATGAACATGGATGTGGTGGAATGGGCACTGGACGTGGGAATTGAGACCCTGTATTCAAATCCTAGTTCTGCTATTTACTCCTTGTGTGACCTTGGCAAGTCATGTGAGTTGCATTCAGAAAATAAGGAAGTTGCCCTAAATGATCTCCCTCAGAAGTCCCTTTTTAATCTAGAATCTAAAATGTGATGTCCAGAGCTTGTTTGCACATTGTCTTTCAGGGCATTCAAGGCTTGTACCGTGGAATGGCCGCTCCTATTATTGGTGTCACGCCCATGTTTGCTGTATGCTTCTTTGGCTTTGGATTGGGGAAAAAACTACAACAGAAGAACCCAGATGATGTATTGACGTAAGTGCTTCAGTTTGCCTTCAGAGATGCTTTAGGCTCACTGCACTAAGCTCTGAGTTGAAGAAAACTTATTGCAGGGAGTGGGACAACTTTGTTGTTGTTTGTTTTTAAGTAAAGTATTTTCTGCCTTATTTCATTAGTTGAAGCAGTTCAGAAAAAAGAGTTCAGCTAAAAACAGATCTTAGGTAATAAAGTTCTGAATTATCCAACTCTGCCTTCTTGTTCAGAGCAGGGACTCTGTTAGTACAGTGGGCAAGTGTTCAATACTTAGCCACAGAATAGCCTGCCTATAAAAAACAGCTCACTGACACAGGCATAGTTTGTCCCTAGAGCAATCTCTGGTTTGGTTCATGGGTAAGCAGGGAGGTGTTTTGGGAAGCTTTGTCCAAGGCAACATGGTGAAATGATAAGAAAGCTGATGTGGCCTATGAAGACCTGAATTTGTTTTAAAGACTGTTCTGCTTCTCACTGTATATGTATCTAACCTGATGCTAGGCCCTTCCCCTCTTATGACCTCATTTTTCTTCTCTGCAAAATGAGGTGGTTATACTGGATCCAGCAGTTTGTTATGATTAAGATTCTCTGGAGACCATATCTTAATTTATAATTATTAAATAATAAAGTAGCCCAGAGAAAGAAAAGGCACCAAGCCAGGTGTGGCCAACAGCCCTTTTAGCTGACTTCCTCGGCTAGCTGGCCCCAAGCCAGACCACATGTGCACTGGCCTCCTCACCTGTGATTCCAAGGCAAGAAAACTCTACTTTCTCCCCCTATTCCAATTTATGCTTTTTGTGATATCTTTTTCCTGAGTCCCTCTGATTTGGAGGATTCTGACCTCAGTCTGGGCAAGAGGTGGATCTTCCAGACTCCGGGAGACACTACGTAGTCGTCTGAGTGGCCATACAATACCAATACAGTGTTTCCTAGCATGACAGACAAGAAGAGGGAGGATTCCACCATCAAAAAGATACTGTTCAGAAGTGGGATTTTTTTGCTTTAAAATCAGAAGGTGATCTCAGCATGCCAAAAAGTGGTACAGATTAATATTGATTTTCCACACATTTCCAAACTTTGTATGGAATCTACAACTCTGTAAGTGCACCAAGCATTTTTATTTGATTGTTTAGGGTCTAGGGTATGGTACTTGGAGCTAGAAGACCTGGATTCAAATGCCTACACAGACACTTAGCAGCATGTGATAATTAATAATTATAATTAGATAAATAATACTTAGTACCCCTTTTGTAAAATGGAGATTTTGGACAACCTACCTCACATAGTTGTGGAGAAAACACTTTGCAAACCTGAAACTTCTTGAACAATATGAGCTTATTATTAAGTCAATACATTAAGGGCCTGTGATTTTTGTCAGTATGGGAACTTAAACATTTCAACTTATCTGTAACTGCTGATAGGGTTATTGAGTTGAAATGAATCTCTTGAGTTGTTAGGGGACTTGCTCATGGTCTCATGGCTAGTAAAGAGCTAAAGTGGCATTTGATCCCAGTTTCCTGACTTCAATTCTAGCATTTCATCTAATATACCATGCTGTCTATTTCTATTACAATACTTTTATCATCATATATTTTTGGCAATCTATTAATAGTCCAGCTATATAGCATGAGGGTCCACAAAATTTTTTGACCATAAAAAATTGTATTCTTTTACTCAAAAAAGTCGACGATTATTAAATAAGCTTTTAAGATCCTTCAATGTGTAAGTCCTATAGTTCCATAAGCTTTATTCTTGGAACCACAAGTGAGAATGTTCTTTATTGTCTTCCCTCCTCAGTTCTTGTGAACTGATGAGGAAAAAAAGGAATATTTTTATTCTTTCTTCATACCATGCTTATGTATGTTTTTTAGCAATTTCTCCAGGTGGATGAGGTAGGTTATCATTGTTTTCCATATTTTACTTACTTTTAGGAAAGTGAAGTTCAGCATGGGGCAATGATTAAGTTAGAATAAGACCTCAAAATTAACTGAAGCACTCTGGCTTCCAGTTCATTCTAACAAATATGGTTCCTAAGATGCTGTAAAGAGTAGTTAAAAGAAATATTTTAAAGCTAAAAAAGCATATGTAAAATATTGTTAATTCTTATTTTTAATAATCTTTACCAAAAAAGGATGGTCAGCCCTGATGCTCTGTGTCTTCTGTGGCAAAAGCAGGGAGCAGATGGCAATAAGGAATGATAGATTCCCTCTGACAACACACATCTGTCACTGTGGGGCTCCCTGCTAGGCATCTGGCTCCAGTACCAGCAGGATCTCCTTTCAGATCTCTGGCTATGATCCTTAGCAAAAGGCCAGCTGGACTATGGATCCTAGTCAGAGTCAAGATTCAGTCCCCTCCCCAGATGAGCAGAAGTGAAAGCACCTGGCAACCCCAATTTATCATCATTGGCATTTGACTCCTACAATACACACCTGCTCACATCTGATTGGCTCAGTAGAGATCTTTCTGCATTTTCAAGAGTTATATGTCTAAGTTTCTTGGGACTGGTTTTTCCAGAGGAAGCCGCAGGTGTCCTATGATTTCAATTCCAAATTACATCAAAAAGGATACTTGTTAGGCTTCATTGGACTGCTAGCACTCTGTGAGTACTAGGGTAAAGGGGGCACAAAGTCTACTTTGTCCTCAGATGTCTCTAGTTTTATAGTATATCCATCCATCTTTCCATTTCTAAGTGCCACTTTGAACAGAGTCACATGCTGGGAGAGGTACAACTCTTAAAGAAGACATAGTCTGTGCCCTTCTGGAGATCAGAGGTCAATGGCATGTGCTGATTGATATCATTAGACCATGGTACACAAAGGCATTAGTGGCTATAGCAGAGATTGGAGACTTGGGCCTGAGGTCCTGGAGCCATGCTATCACACCTGAACAGTAATACATGTACCTAAGCAACTAAAAATGTTTCTTCACTTGATTCTGGCAAGATTTGCTTCCTAAAATGGAAATTAGATATGTTGAACAGAAATAGACCAGGAAGATAGAGCTACCTTTTATGGATTCCACTTGCCTAGAAACAGATATCAAGGGAGCAAAGGTGAATAAAGGCAGAAGCACTTTGTGGGAAGAATTATGCATACAAAGTTTCTGAAAGGTTGTGGTGAGTCAGGGGTCTTCAGTTAGGGTATTGGCAGAGGGTAAACACTAGGGCTGGGAGTGAACACATTTAAGTGTGAATCTCTCATTGGTGGTCTGCAGTCATTCTCACCAAATAGGTCTCAGACTTGCCCCATCTCAGAGTTGGAAGGAACCTTACTTGACATCTGTCTCAAACTTTCCGTTGTACAAGAAGCCCCTCTAGTTTACCTGACCATCCAGATTTTGGCTGAAGTCCTCCAGTGAGGGGTAGCCCATTTCCTCCTGAAGCAATTCATCCCACTTTTTAATTAACTTTAAAGGTTAGGGACATTTTGTTTATCTCTAGTTTCAGTTTGCCTTTTTGTAACTTCTACCTTTGGTTCTCATTTCTGCTCCTGTGGCTAGTCAGAACAAATCTCATCCCTCTTTCATGTGATATAGTCTTTCAAGAATACCTTTATTTTTCATGCTAAATCTTACTATTTATTTTTTTAATTTGATATTTTTTCCTATTAAATTTTTTAACTTTTTTTTAATTTTGAGTCTTGAATTCTTTCCCTCCCTCCTTTCTTTCCCTGAGATGGTAAGCAATCTGATATAGATTTACATGTACAATCATGCAAAACATTTTTCCACATTAGTTCTTTTGTGAAACAAAACTTGGAAAAAAATGAAGGAAGTGAAATATAGTATACTTTGGTCTAAATTCATACTTCATCAGTTCTTTCTCTGGAGGTAGATGGTATTTTTCATCATTTATCCTTAAGGATTATTTTAGATTATTATATTGCTGAGAATAGCTGTCATTCACAGAGTTCATCATGCAATATTGCTGTTACTATAGATAATATTCTGGTTGTGTTCACTTAACTCTACATCAATTCATTTAATATTTCCAGGTTTTTCCAAGTTCATCCTGCTTCTCATTTCTTCTAAGCACAATAGCATTCTACTCAGTCATCTACCATAATTTGTTTAGCCATTCCTCAACTGTTGGACATCCCCTCAATTTCTAGTTATTTACCACCACAAATATTTTTGTATATATAGGTCCCCTTTTTTTAAAAATATCTTTGGGATACAGACCGAGTAGTAGTATTTCAAAGTCAAAGGGTCTTTATAGGCCTTTGTACAGAGTTTCAAATTATTCTCCAGAATGGTTGAATCAATCACAACTCTTCCAGCAGTGCATCATTGTCTTATCCCCTCGATATTTGTCATTTTCCTTTTTTTTCATAATAGCCAATCTGATAAGTATGAGGTAGTACCTCAGAGTCGTTTTAATTTGCATTTCTTTCGTCAATAATAAATAAAGCATTTTTCATATGACTATAGATAGCTTTGATTACTTCATTTGATAATGTTCATATCCTTTGACCATTTATTAGTTGGGGAATATCCTAATTAGTTGTTTGGCCCCCTTATCTTCTGTGGTCTAAGAGCTTCAGAAGCCTTTGCTACTGATTCAGCTGTCCCCAAAGCCTGTGCTGGGTTGCTGAGGTGAGGCCTATCTTGGTGTGCTAGTCTGTGCTCCACTTCCACTCCAGTGTGACAGTCCTTTCCTTTTTTGCCCGTCTTCTAAGTTTCTTGGGCTTGAAAATGGTTTCACCCTACTATTTTGTGAATTCTACTGCTTCAGAATTCATTTTGAAGTATTATTTTAAGGTTTTTAGAGGGAGATTTGGGAGAGATCAGGCAGGTCCCTGCCTTTTCTCTGCCATGTTAACCCCATATGGCTTTCCCCCTCCCATTCCCTCTTTGAACTGCTCCTAAATTGTTATGTTCCTAAATCCTTTTACTACCTTTGTCACCCTTCACTGAATATGCCAGCGTATTAGTTTCTCTCAACAATATTCACACAACCTCTGGAGTATTTGTATTTAAAAGATGCAGAATCAGTTGAAGGCAGATCATGTCAGCCAGAGTACCAGACTTAAGATTCTGGTATAGCTGCATATAAAATTTTGGTTAGTCATTTTACCATATTTTCTGCTCAGGTTGGGGTGAGTAAGTTCATTGGACACAAAGTAATAATAATGACTTCCATAAAACCAAAGAGAATCCATTTCATTACTTTGAATCTGTCTTCCGGTGTCAGAGCTAAAGGTAGGAGATGCAAAGAGCCTTAATCTGTTCTCTGCTTCCACTGGTAGTGAGTTAATAGAACCTAGTTAGAATTGTGATTACAGTGTTTAATATATCACTTGTGGAAAGGAACATTTTTTTTCCTCCATAGCATGTGCTCTATATCAGTGATGGGCAAAACTATGGCCTGCAGGCCAGATGTGGCCCCCTGAAATGTTCTATCCAGCCATTCGACATTATTCCTAATCTGACAAATACAATGAGGAGAATACACTACAATGAAACTTTGAAAGAGTTGCCTTAGAAACAGACTGACAGATGAGTGTTTCCTTTCCTTTGGCCCCCTCCTTAAAAAGTTTGCCCATCACTGCTCTATATAGTTCTATTGGTCCTCCCTTTATAAGTGAGATACTTCCTCTCCTCCATTTTATCACCACCACATAAGCCACTGAGTTCTACACCATCCTTTTGGTAAGCATACATCACTCCCAGATTCCAAGAATCCACTTCCTGTGTAAAGGTTGGACTGTGTCTCTGTAGCCAAGGCTTTAGCAGATGAATGAGAGTTGTACAATTTTCCCTGAGCCTACTCTAAAATTTGGGGGACAGGAAAAGGATTTAGAAGCTGAATCCCTAATCCCTAATCCCTGAATCCCTAAATTGAAAATCCCCTTTTCAACCTGAAAAGTAGAATGGGTAGCTGCTGCTGATGCTGCCCAACTGTTATGCCAGCTGTAGATGCCATTTACATCAAACTCTTCTGGGGGAACAATTCACCAGATTTACTGTGGCCAAGCAGAAGAGTTTTTCAAAAGTATTTCCCCAAGATCCTACAGCTTTTATTGAAATGTAACGAACACTAACCCTGTTACCTATCCCTACTGACCAGTCCCAAAGGTTGGTCTGAATAAGGAGTGGAAACCGAGTCAGACAAGTCACCAAAGCCACTACTGAAAAGGCTATGAAATAGTGAAAAAAGAACTAGATTTGGGATCAAGAGAGACCTGGGTTCAAATCTTACCTCCCATCCTTATTAGGTGTGGGCCCACAGGCAAGGTTTCTCTGAGCCTCCATTTCTCCATTTGTAAAATGAGGTTAAAACCTCACACTGAGAGACTTCCGGGTTAAGATGGCGGCAGAGTAAGAAGCAGCTCTAAACCTCTCCTGACCGAAACACACAAAACTCCTCAAGGGGACATAAAAACAAGT
>NC_058130.1:92548644-92574616 GCF_016433145.1 Gracilinanus agilis
GCCAAGGGGGGGGGCGCGGGGGGGGTTGAAGGGGAAAGGGGAGCATGAATCATGTAACCATGTTAAAAATGAATATTAATAAATGTTAAAAAAAAATGAGATGGAAAAGAAAAAAAAAAAAAAAACCTCACACTGATTTCTCAAAGTTATGAGATCAGACAAGATTAAATATATAAAGTACTTTGTTAAACTTAAAACACTATCAGTTGTTGTTATCATTATATTTTTATTAGTTTATTAGTTTTATTAGTCCAGGCAGTGGACAAGGTATAAGGGCAAACATAGTGATGCTGTTATGTGCTGGAGGTGGTCAGTTAGCTTCACAGAATTAACCAATCAGATTTACTGTCTCTCATCTCTTGCTACCTAGACTGAGCCTTTTACTGTCCACTTAATGACTAAAACAGTCTTTCAGGATATTTTAAACATCTATGTTCCAGACACTGTTTTAGGCACTAGGGGTACAAGACAAAAATGAAACAGTACCTACCCTTTAAGGAACATGCATTCTGTTGGGAGATAAAACATGTACATGCATAAATATTTACAGTGATTTGGAGGCAGGGCAGGCACTAATAGCTGGAAGGTTGGATGAGGTAGGACCTTGTAGCAGGCAGTTTCTTAACCTGAATTTTGAAGGAAACTGGATTTTAAGAGGTGGAATCAAGGAGGAAAGTGCATTCTAGGCCTGGGGATAGCCTAGATAAAAGCAGAGACTGGAGATGGTATTTCATGTGAGTTCAATGTACCAGGGGTGGGGAGTGTGTACGAGGTAGGAATAGCTTATAATCCTGGCAGATGGGTTAGAGCCATCTTGTGAAGGGCTCAGCAGCACACATAGCTCTGGATCTCGACTCTGTGTAGTTTACTCAGCTCTTTGGGTAACATTCAACTCTGAATTGTGAAAGAGATGGGACTAGACTGGCTCAGCCCCATCTACCTCCTTCCTGATAATGTGAGATAACCATTAGCCATTCCACACATCCTTAATGTTAAACTATTCAGCCTTGGAGGGCAGAGTGTTCTCAGTTTCTTGGTTACCCTTAAGAGACAACTTGTATCCACATTGGGTGTCCTTTAGGAAGTGAGCCAAGATTGCTTCTTAACGCAGACCTCCCATTCTTTTTGGTATGGAAGGCCACAGTGCAAAACCTTCCTTTAGTTTCCTTCCTTGAGCCCTGGAAAAGCAAAATAAAAAACAAACAAACAAAACCCCCTTTTAATTTGCAATTGTGGGTCTTCCTTTTGCAGCCTTGCAAAGTACAACTGTTTGGATATAAAGCTGCCTTGTTTCTGGGATTTTCTACATCCTGTGTAGTTAATCACTGACTCTCTACTACTCCTTTTTTTTCAAATCTAGTTATCCTCAGCTATTTGCAGCTGGGATGTTATCTGGTGTATTCACAACAGGAATTATGACCCCTGGAGAAAGAATCAAATGTCTGTTACAGGTAAGTGAGAGGAAGATGTTTTGCTCTTCAGTTTTATTCCTTTTGTTTCTCTTGTCTTTTTTTTTTTTTTTAAATAAAACCCTTACCTTCTGTCTTAGAACCAATACTGTATATTGGTTCTTAGGTAGAAGAGTGGTAAGGGCTAAGCAGTGGGGATTAAATGACTTGCCCAGGGTCACACAGCTAGGAAGTGTCTGAATCCAGATTTGAATCCAGGACCTCCCATCTCTGGGCTTGACTCTCAAACCACTGAGCCACTCAGCTGTCCCCTGTTTCTCATTTCTTGAAAGTCTCTCCATACCTTAAATACTCGCTATTAGATACATGTGCAAAGTGTTTTCAAGGAATATGGGACCTTTTAATTATCTATCAATTCTTCCCCATACATACATTAAATGCCACCTGTATGCTAGGCACTATGCTAGCTAAATGCTAGTGATACAGACACAAAATTAAGTGATCACTTTTCCCAAAGAGCTTAAATTCTTTTAGAAGATATTGTATGTATATATATATATATGTATGTATGTATGTATGTATGTATGTATGTATGTAGGTCCAGACAAAAGAGAGGGACAGTGTAATTTTAGGGGAAGACCTAGCAGAGATTAGGAAAGGCTTCATGTACTGTTACTATAAAAGTTGGTACTTGAGCTGTTCTTTGAAGGAAACCAGAGATTTAAGGCAACAGATGGAGGTAAGGAGAGAGCGTATTCCAGAGATGAGACAGTACAAAGGAATGCTGGACTACCTTGTGCAAGGATGAATAAGAAGCACAATATGACTGGACTGAAATATGTGTAAGGAGACATCATATATAATAAGGATGGAAAGTCTGTATTTGGTCCTAGATGTAACAGAGAGCCATTGAAATTTATTATGTAGGAGAGCAACGTAACCACACATGCACTTCAGGAACAGTCTCCCCCCTCCCGGCCCCTCCCTCCATCCCAACCCACTGTGTGAGGGGAATACTTGAGGCTAGGAGACCATTTAGGAGGCTTTTGTAAATAACCTTGTCAAGAGGTGGTAAGGGTCTGAACTTTGGTCATGTGAGTGGAGGGAAGGAGACAGGTGCAAAATATGTCACAGAGGTAGAAACAATGGGATTTGGCTAGGTGGAGTTAAGACTAAGAGGATGACTCCAAGGTTGTGAAGCTGGCTGGTTAGAAGGCTAGTGGTGCCTTTGATAGAAATAGGCAATTTAAGGGGGCAGATAGGTGGCTCAGTGGATTGAGAACCAGGCCCATAGATGGGAGGACCTGTGTTCAAATATAACCTCAGATGGAAGATAAGGGTTTAAAAAAAATAGGGAACTCAGAAGGGGATGAGTGTTTTTTGTTTGTTTTTTTAAAACCCTTACCTTCCACCTTAGGATCAATACTATGTATTGGTTCCAAGGCAGAAGATTAGTAAGGGCTAGGCAGTTGGGGTTAAGTGACTTGTCCAGAATCACACAGCTAGGAAGTGTCTGAGGCCAAATTTGAACCTAGGACTTCCTGTCTCTAGGCCTGACTCTCAATCCACTGAATTGCCCAGCTGCCCCAGAGAATAAGTTTTAGGGGAAGGTAATGAATTATTGTAGGAGTATGTTGAGTTGAGATGCTGTGGGACATCTAGCTCAGGAGAGAGAAGAGTATTGATGTCTCTTAATAGCAAGAAAACCAAGTCAAACGTATCACTCTCTCCCCCTTAAGTTGAGCCTTGTTTTTTATCCAGTGAGCCACCTAACTGCCTCTGTTGATTCTTTTCATAATTTTCTTGCATCATTCTCATTTCTTTTCTTCTACTTCTCTTATTGAATTTTTAAAATCCTTTTTAAGTTCTTCCAGGAATTCTTGTTGGGCTTATATCCAATTCATGTTTTTTCTTTAAGCCTTTGATTGTAGCTTCATTGACAATGTTATCTCCTTCTGGGTTAATGTCTTGATCTTACCTGTTGCCACAGTAACTTGTTATGGTTGGGTTCTTTTTTTTGTTATTTGAAGTTTTCCAGCCTATTTCTTGACTTTTAACTTTATGTTAAATTTGGATTCTGCTCCCAGGATGGAGGTGGCATTGTCTCGAGCTTCAGGACATTTTTGCTTTTGTTTTCAGGTTTAGCTTTGGGAGTCTATAGGTTTTTGGTGCCTCCAAAGTGGTATGATCTAAGGAGAGGTGTGGTCACTGGCTCCTGGCCTGTGCTCTT
Organism: Gracilinanus agilis; assembly: GCF_016433145.1. Classification (NCBI taxonomy): domain Eukaryota; kingdom Metazoa; phylum Chordata; class Mammalia; order Didelphimorphia; family Didelphidae; genus Gracilinanus; species Gracilinanus agilis. The sequence goes on from NC_058130.1 coordinate 92,552,284, forward strand.
CTCTCTATCCATGAAGAGACCTTAGTCTCTTGTATCCACTAGTGCTACCACTCCTCCTGGCACTGGTACTGTGATCAGGTTCCCCCTTCTACCCCCATTCTCCTGCAGCTTCAAGTGCTAGTGTTCCCCTCTGTCTCTACTCCCCCTTGAGTAATCACAAACACTCCTCTCTATCCTGAAACTGTGACCAGGGCACCCCTGTGGCCATAAGTGCTATTGTACCTTTTGGTCCTAGGTCTATAAACGGAAACTTTGGGTAATTCAACAGGGGACAGTACCCAGCACAAGCAAAAGATCCCCTGCAATATCCTTTGAACCAGTTATCTGACTCCCCTACTGATTATGGGCTGAGATCTCCTGAAGCTGCTGCTGCCACCCAGTGCATCTGCTTCCAAAATCCACTGTGGCACAATCTGTATGGTGTTCCAGAACTGACCACCACCCCAGTGAGAGAGAACTTTCCTGACAACCTCTTTAGTTGTTTTGAGTTTGAAAGTTGTTTTATCTGGCCTAGTGGTGGTTCTGCTATGTCAGAATTTAATTTGATATGATATTTTCAAATTGTTTTTTGAGGAATTTGGAAGAGTCTGGCTGAGTATTTCACTATTCCACCTTCTTGGATTCACCTCTCCCCTGGAATGATTCACTTTTAATGATTTGATTTTTCTAACCCCCCAGATTCAAGCTTCTTCAGGAGAAACAAAATATGCTGGTGCTTTGGACTGTGCCAAAAAAGTGTATCAGGAATCTGGAATAAGAGGCATTTACAAAGGAACTATGCTTACACTCTTGCGAGGTAACTACTATGGATCAACCCTCCAGAGTATGAAGAACTGCTATGATGGCGTATCTTGCATTGAGAGAAGGCCCAAGTTTGGATTCTTATTTTAATCTCCATTCTTCCCATATTTAAGGTGAAATTGGCTCTACCTAGTAGTAGCTTCAGTGCCCCAAATTGGGAGCACATCCTTAGGGAATATCAAAAGAGGCAGTAGGTCAGTTGAGCCAAGAGTGTTTGATGTGAAATTGGGGATAGTACATAGATTGGACTTTTAGATACTGATGGACAGCCTTTTTCTATAAAGGATTGGGAGTACCACAAGACTGAGCATTGCCAGCAACCCTCAGTGTGGTCTCTTTGCAGACTCTTCGTGGAGGAGACTGCAGGAGCTGGGATGGGAAAGGAAGTGATGAACAGAGATCTCCAGGGAAAAAAGAACAGCCCCTTAGGTTGAGATTATGATGTGGCAGAGAAGGTAATGTAGATGAGGTTGGACTGGGTTGTAAAAGGGGAATTTCTTGGCTGATGTGGGTGATGGAGTGGACCTTCCCCTTCCACCCATCCAAGGTTGTAGTTGGGAGTGGGTCTTGTAGTATTCCTGAGAAAATGTCAGGCTCTATGCTGAGCTTCAGACCATTTACTTTTTTTTGTTATTGTTGTTAGAAAAGCTGATTGAAATCAAAGTGGTGATGAACAAAAAAGTACTCCAGAACAGTGATGGTGAATCTATGACATGGCACTCAGAGCGCACTCTCTGTGGGCACATGAGACTTGCTGTTGCCCCGTCCCTCCACTCCCACTTTGAGTTTGTTACTAGAGAGGCAGAGGGACTTGGGTACAGCTGCTCCCCTCTCCCTCTCCACTGGGCCTGATGATATTTTTTCACATCCCCCACCCCTCTGCCCAGCAGTCCAATGGGAGCTCATAAGGGATAAGGTAGGCGGTTCATGGGAGGCAGAGCAGGAGAGGAGCAGAGCGCTTGGGCCATTCCTCTGGCCCCTCTCTACACTCGCTGAGGACATTCCTCACTTCATCTACCCCCTCTGCCCAGTAGCCCAAAGGGAGTACTTTCTCCCTCCCCTGTGTTGGGTAAAAGGTGGTGGGGGGGTGAGCGCCCAGCACTCAGTGGGGTAGGGGGCATGGGCATGGCACTCGGTCTGGGGGTTGGGGGGGAGGGCAGGACCCAGCATTCTGTTTCTAAAAGGTTCACCATCATTGCTTCAGAATTTTGAAATATTCTTCATTTCTTCATTGTGGATAATTCTTCCAGATACCAATCCCTCCATGCTTTAGTAGATAATTTCCTTTTTTAAAATAATGGACTTTTATGCATTTCTTTTGTTTTACATTGCCTAGATTTCCCCCAGAATCATCCCTCCCCCTTTCTTTTCCTAGAATAGAGTCCCTTATAATAAAGAATTTTTTAAAAAAATAGAATACAATCTACAAAATGAGCAACTACACAGAAAAAAATCTGATTTTATATGTAATGTCACACATCCATACACTACCCTCCTATACCCCTGTCTCTGCAAAGGGATTAAGGGAGGTATCTTCTCATATCTCTTTTTGAGAACCAGTCTTTTAACCATATACTTTCAAGTTTAGGAATATTGGTCAATTTTGCTTTGTTTTTCTTAGCAAGTACCTTTCTTGACAAACAGATGTTCCTGCCAGTGGGATGTACTTCATGACTTATGAATGGCTGAAAAATCTCTTAACCCCAGAAGGCAAAAGGTAAGTAGAATCAGAAGAGGCTTCCCTAGGGATTTTTGTTCTTAACTTGGGAAAGAACTGAATGTAAGAGATATATGCTGCTTTCCAGGCCTGGCTTCATTTCTTCTCTGGGTAATAGGTCTGAAACTCTTGACCTCCTACTCTCTTTTCATCCATTGGCTTCTATAGTCCAGGACAAACAGTCCCAATGTGGGACTGGAATGGATGGTCCAGCCATATCTGAGCAGAAAAAACTGCCCTTCAGCCTCATCTTTCCCATTTGTTTCCCATGCCTGCAGCCTACTGTCTTTCTTGAGGCTGCATAAGAAGTGAATAGGGGAGCACTTGTCTTTCTCTTACAGCTATTATTTTCACCAAAGCCACAGCCCTAAAAGACTTTCCCAACACCTCCTTTTCTACTTCTCCTCATCTATAGGCATTTCTTTTTGGCTCATTTGGTTCACAACAGCCTGTTTCTTCCTCTTAACCATGCTGCTTTAAAAAAAAATTATTTATTTAGAGAATTTTCCCATGGTTACATGATTCATGATCTCCTTTCCCTCCCCCTGCTCTTTCCCCCCTCCCTCCCAGAACTGACAGGCAGTTCCACTGTGTTATATACATGTATCATTGTTCAAAGCCTATTTCCATGTTATTCAGATTTGCATTAGGGTGATCTTCTAACATCAAAACCCCAATCATATTCATAGCAAACTACATGATTGATCATATGTTTTTCTTCTTTTTTTTAATTTAAAAATTTTTTTACATGATTCATGTTTTTACTTTCCCCTTCACCCCTCCTTTAACCCTTCCTCCCTTATCCAACGCACATTTCCACTGGTTTTAACACGTGTGATCAGTCAAGACTTATTTACATATTATTGATAGTTGCATTGGTGTGGTCATTTAGTGTCTACATCCCCAACCATGTCCGCATCAACCCATGTGTTCAAGTGGTTGTTTTACTTCTGTGTTTCCACTCCTGAAGTTCTTCTTCTGAATGTGGGTAGCATTCCTTTCCATAAATCCCTCAGAATTGTCCTGGATCATTGCATTGCTGCCAGTACAGAAGTCCATTACATTTGATTTTACCACAGTGTATCAGTCTCTGTGTACAATGTTCTTTTGGCTCTGCTCCTTTCACTCTGCATCAATTCCTGGAGGTCTTTCCAGTTCACGTGGAATTCCTCCAGTTTATTATTCCTTTGAGCACAATAGTATTCCATCACCAACATATACCACAATTTGTTTAGCCATTCCCCAATTGAAGGGCATCCCTTTGTTTTCCAGTTTTTTGCCACCACAAAACGCAGCTATAAATATTTTTGTACAAGTCTGTTTATCTATGATCTCTTCGGGGTACAAACACAGCAATGCTATGGCTGGATCGAAGGGCAGGCAGTCTTTTAGAGCTCTTTGGGCATAGTTCCAAATTGCCCTCCAGAATGGTTGGACCAATTCACAACTCCACCAGCAATGTATTAGTGTCTCAATTTTGCCACATCCCCTCCAACATTTATCACTTTCCTTTGCTGCCATATTGGCTAGTCTGCTAGGTGTGAGGTGGTACCTCAGAGTTGTTTTAATTTGCATTTCTCTAATCAGGAAGAATTAGAACACTTTTTCTTGTGCTTATTGATAGTTTTGATTTCATTGTGTGAAAATTACCTATTCATGTCCCTTGACCATTTGTCGACTGGGGAATGGCTTGATTTTTTGTAAATTTGACTTATTTCCTTATATATTTGTGAAATTAAACCTTTGTCAGAAAGTTTTTTTAAACTATATTTTTACAATGGTCTGTTCTCTGCAGTGTTAATGAGCTCAGTGTCCCTCAAATTTTGTTTGCTGGAGGTGCTGCAGGAATCTTCAACTGGGTTGTGGCTATCCCTCCAGATGTGCTGAAGTCTCGCTTCCAAACCGGTGAGAGAGAATCAGGCTACCAGAGTGGGCAGTCAAATCACAAAGCTTCTGAGAATGTTTCATCCTTTCCTTTTGGTCAAAAGATTTTTCTTGAAGATTAAACTGTTGTACATATAGTCAGCTCTCTCCTGATTGGTGGAATCTCCACAACAATGCTTAAATCCTTTGCCTATTTTCCCATTAACCTCTAATATATACTGAAACTAATGTGTGTACTGGGAATACAGATTCATTTTAATGTTAGCCAGGGCAAAAAATTTAGAAAATAAGTTTACTTTTTCCCCAAATCTAAATCATAAATAATGCCATATTTGAAAGTCAAACAGAAAATAATTTGTGGTATTCAGCCACTGCCCATTTCTATTTGTCAGGTTGGGAGGTCAGTACTTGATCATTAGACAAGATATAAGATGTATTAGAGGAGTTGAACACCAGATTCAGTCTATCACCTTAAAGCTTCAGCCTTTTTTGGCGGTTGCTATGTTTTTCAGTGACATTTGCTGGTGTCCTGAGCTACTGCTAATTGATTCCATCTTGACTCAATTGTGTTAGTGATGGTATGGTCTCAAAACTGTGGTCCTAGGTAAATTTTAAAAGTCTTAGAAGCCTGTTTTGCTCCAATAGCCCCACCTGGAAAATACCCTAATGGATTCCAAGATGTACTGAGAGAGCTGATCCGAGAAGAGGGTATCACATCCCTGTATAAAGGTTTTACAGCTGTAATGATCCGTGCCTTCCCAGCAAATGCTGTAAGTACATAATAGCTTAGTTCCTTATGGTTCTGTAGAGCTTGAAGTTTTGGAAAGTATTTTCCTTTCATCAGTCTTGTGAGATAGATAGTACCAGGGTTATTAATGCCATTTTTAAAAAATTAAATTTATTTATTTTTAAGCATTTTGCCAAGGTTACATGATTCATGTTGTCTCCCTTCCTTCTTCTTTCCTCCCTCTTGGAGCTGACAAGAATTCTACTGGGTTATACATGTATTATCACTCAATACCTATTTCCATATTATTCTTTTTTGCAATAGAGTAATCTTTTAAAATCAAAACCCCAAATCCTATACCCATGTAAACAAGTGATAATTTATATGTTTTTCTTCTGTGTTTCTACTCCCACAGTTCTTTCTCTTGATGTGGATAGCATTCTTTCTCAGAAGTCCCTCGGGATTGTCCTGGATCATTACATGGTTAATGCCATTTTTAAAGATAAAGATCTTGAGGCTTAGAGATTTCAAATGACTTCTTGAGCATCACACACTCAGCTAGCAAAAATATCAGAGGGAGATCAGAACCCAGATCTTCTCATTTCAAGTCCAAAGCGATTTCCATGACACTATCTAAATAATAACTTACATTTATATAGCTCTTGAAAGTATACAAAGCATCAAGCTCACAACTAACAATGGCATAGTAATTTTTAGTTTTGTGGAAACTGAGATTAGGAAGGGGTGGACCTGAAGTCTGAACTCAGATCTTCCTGACTCTAAAGCCTGCATTCTGCCTACTGTGCCATTTTCATAAGAATATGCCATCATATAGCATGGGGCTGGTGAAGTAGCTAGCTCAGAGGCAAATGTTGCCTTCTTCCTGATTTCAGACTCTTAGGCTCAATCCCTTTATGATCAGCATGTCAGTGAGGCTTGCCTTCCTGGTCCTTAGCCTTTGAGTTATAAGATCCTCAAGTTTTGAGTTCCTGCATCCTTTCTAGATTTCAGAGAATGTTTGAACAACTATCATTCCTATAGGGAATTGGGGCTTTCTATGTCTCTGGTCACTTACACTGTTTGAGTTCCACAGAAAGCTAGAGGCCTTGGCTTCTCACATGTCCACCCACTCATGCCTTGCCCTATTATATGGGAGCTTTCTGTTCTTTTCCTCTGGCCTCTTAAATCTTAAACTGGCTTTTGAAGAGAAGCTCTTACCAAAAAGGGAGCAATTCCTTGTTCTGAATGCTGGGAATGTGAAAGTCACAGAATGTTAGAGTTGGGGAGGGTGATCCAGCCCACCTTTCTCATTTTATAGCAGAAGAAATTGACCAGAAAGGGCAACAGATTTTCCCAAGTCAGACAGCTCTTTATGTGAAAAACCAGAATGTGAACCATGGTGTTTGGACTGCTTGTCTGGGATACTTTCCACTGTCCCCAAACTGTCCTATATGCCTAAGGATAATTTTCATATTCCTGCCCCTCTGTCCAGCAGCCCAATGTGAGCACTACCTTCCTTTGCTGTCTGGGGTAAAACTGGAGGCTCACAGGCAGCTTGTAGATGCAGTTTGTGTATGCAACTTCTAAAAGGTTCACCAACATTGTAATAATTAATTAAATACCTATTCCTGTGTGGCAGGCAGTATATTGAGCTCTTGAGGTACAAAATAAAAGGCAAAAAAAAAAAAAAACCCTAGTCAAGTTGTCAGCTAGCATTTATTAGGTATTGTGCAGGGGTTTGGAGATATGAAAATAAAAAAGAGCCCCTGTCTTCAAGTAGCTTATATTCTCCTAGACTGAAGCAATGAGAGAGATTGATTGTCAGATAAGAGGAAATTTGAGAGGGAATTTTCAGTGTTGAGATCATGGAAGTGACATGATCACAGATGGTAGTAAGATGTAGGCTGTGACCACTCTTGTGGGTGGCTGGAGTGCAGTAAAGATGTAGGTCATGTGAATTAAGGTTGTTGAATTGGTTTCCTGAGTGATGGGTGGTGGGCAGCAGGGAGTTGAGAGACTATAGGAGATTGACTTTTGGAAAATATGTCTATGGCTACTCTATTGGCTTGATATACTATTTCATTTTAATAGCAGTCACATTCATTGAGTCCTTTCTGCTTTGGAGAGGTCCCTGAATTGAATGGATTTCCTTTTAGTTGTATTGGGGAAGATGGATAGAGTTTGGCTACTCTCCACATGAGATGGAGAATCAGTACTCTCTTAACACCTTTCCTAACACTCCTGCCATCTCTTTTTTTTTCCCTTAGGCCTGTTTCCTTGGCTTTGAAGTTGCCTTGAAGTTCCTTAATTGGATTGCACCTAATTTGTGAAACACCGAAATATTAAGCCCTCCTGACAAAGGGAGGAAGAATACAAAGACAAGGGAAGGGATAGTACTGAACTCAGCTTGGCAAGAGACTACATATTGGGGGAGGAGGGAAATGAAGAAATAACAGCACTTAATGAACTTTGTATAACTTTTGCCTTAAATACTTCTTTTGGCTGGTACAGTGTGTGCCATTTTGAAACTTGAATTTAATCTTGATGATTTAAGGAGATTTCATAAGGCTTTGGAAGTTGAAGTCAATAACTAGCTTCAAAACTAAATCTATTTTGTACCTATGCCATCACTATCCAGCTCTAATAAGCCTGCTACTTAGGCCCTATTCCTCAATTCTAGGACTGTGAATCCCACTAACAGTACCAGAGACATATTTTAATACCAATTAACCTTCAGTGGAGAGACTGTTCAAGCTGCAGTCGATGAGCACTTAATTCTCAGGACACCTTTTAACCTTGGGTTGCACATGTTGGAATGTGGAAATAGTTTACTGTCTCCATTTGTGCTGTCTTTGGATGTGTGTATAAGACTATATCACTAGCTTGTCAATGTTTGGGTTTTATAATTCTGTGTTTTACTAGTTGAGAAATGGAATAAGATAGTCTAATTCTGGTAGGATTGTGTGGGAGAGTGCCCTCTTTCCCACCCAACTCACCCTATGAGTAGGACAATTTTGAATCAACATTTGAATTGTGGAATTAATGAGAATAAATTAAGTATGTGGGAGAACCCCTTCTGTACACTTTCTTCTGTGATGAGGGGATCCTCTTTTATCAGGAAAAAATAAATAACCATATTTTCCTCTGTGATTTTTATTTGTCTGACTTTGTACTTCTCAATTGACAGCCTGTCAGCTATCTGATGTCAAAGACAAAGGGGCTGCTGAGGCTCCCCTTGCCCTTCAGACATCCCCAACCCAGTTCTTTTACCTCTATGAGTAGAAATTTTTCTGAATCTCAGTCTGCCTTGGTAGCAGAGGGAAGAGAACTGTATTGCCTGTTGGTCTTTCCACCTGGTTAGTTCACAGGATCAGATTCAAAACTGGAAGGGACCTTAGAGATCATTTCACCCAACTTCCTCATTTGACAGGTAAGAATGTGGAGGCCCAGAGATAGCTAGTGATTGGGATAAAATCACATAATTAGTGACAAAGCCAAAATTCTCACTGAGACCCTTTGACACCAAATCTAGTGTTCTCTTAACTATGCTCCATTGCCCCCTATGTTGTCACCATCTTCAGTGAATTAGAAATGAGGTCCTGGTTTGAGCTCTTTCAGGCAAGGTAGCTTTGTCTGTTCCCCCACCACAATCTGTACCCTTCTGCAAACTGTTTGCTTTCAATTCCATACTGACTCTGCTGCCACTAGTCCTTGGTGGTGTCTTTGTTCTGTCTGTTAATTATTTGTTGATAGAGTTTGAGGCCAGAAACTCTGAAATCAACCAACTCATGCCTCTGGCTCCTGTCTCTAGCAGGAAACTCTTCCCTGTAGTTCTTCTTGGCTTTACCAAGCCCCTTGAGGATGCTTGTGGGTGGGGGCTGTTCCCGAAACCACTGCTTTTTCCCAGATGATGTTATTAGGTCACTTGTATTCAAGCCAAATGCCAGCTTTATTCCATGTCCCAGCACTATTTCCTGGGAGAGTTGGATCTGAAATCTGTTTAGTCCTTTCCAGCTGACAGCTCAGTTATTTTCCGTGGAAGACAACATATGAATATGAAGCATTTTGCAAACCTTAGGGCACTATATGATGTGAGCTGCTATTAACATAATTATTATATTATAAAAAGGAACTTTCAATATCCTCATATACAGTAGCCTTTTGCTCCTTTGGGTGTTTGATGGATGTTAAGTCTAAAAAGGAAAGCATTCTGGGAACATCTCTGAATGACATCAAATAGATGGAAGGAGTAATTTCTCCCAGGCCTTTGGAGCAGAAGCCTGCTTTTTATAACTGCACTTTAATGCTAGTTTGAGATATTTTCATTCTCTCCTTCCAGGAGGGAATTTGCCACCTCCCCAGCTTTTGTCACCTCCCAGACAGTCTCAGCTAGAATCCAGACAGTGATTATGGAGGCAACAGTATAGCAGTTAAAAGTCTGGCATGTGATAGAGGATGAATGAAAGTGGGTTAAGTTTTAGTAACAATTGAAGGGCCAGCAGGTTTCTCTCCTCAAGGGACTTTGGCCTCTGTTTAAAGCAGTCCTGTTTTTATGCCAGAACAAACACACTGATTCTCACACAGCCTTCTAGTATTGGGATGGGATGCTGTGTCACAGAAAGAGTGTGAGCCTTGGAGTCAGGAGAACTTGGGTTAAATCTGTGCTCTACCAGTTAGTAGCTATTGGCTTTGATTAAGTGACTAAGAAGTCAGGCCCAAGAGAGGGGGAAGGGAGGGATGTCCAGTTTATTGTGGTATTTCTTTGGAGGCCCTTGCAGGATGGAGGGCACTAATACATGGAGAGGCTGGGTGAGAATCCCACTATTCAAGGCATGTCATGATGAGCTAGCCCCCTCCCCCTAATGACCTTCTCATTGCTGGAATTGCCCCAGGCATGTGCTCCCAGACTCTTGCTCTCTGAGCCTTTTACCCTTAGCCACAGAGGGTAGAGGATTTTGGCTGGTGCTTCACGCTTATCAACTTTCCAGGCAGAAATGGAGCTGGCCACCAGTTGGTGCCACCAATCATGATTTATTGATGCTATTCCTATATAGGGCAATGGGTTTGTGTATGTGACAAGGAATGTGACCAAAGGGGACAGGATTAATTTGGTCTGATCTGTTGAAGACAGCAAAAATACAAGAGGTGTCCTTACATTTCTGGGAAGTCCTAGGACTGGTTAAATATGTCCAATTCTACTTGATTTCTCCCTCCACCCCAACAAAGGAAATTCAATGAGGATGAGGGTGGGAAAATATCAGTAAATCAAAATGGTTCCTTATTCCTCTCCTTCCCATCTATTGTCAGAAAATGCTTTGGGGGGGGAATCCTCTCACTAGTCCATCCATTCATTCATTCATTCATTCAACAGTTGCTTATTATGTATATAGTATGTGCAGATCACATTCAAATATTAGTATCTGTCATTCGTCTATCTAGCTCTTAATATATGAAACACTGTGCACAAATCTTTTGATGTTTACAACCAAATTATCTCATTTTACAGATGAGTCTAAGGTTAGGTGAAATGAAATAACCTGTTCTTAGATGTTACAGTTAATGAGTGGTTAGTCATCATGAAAAATGCTCCAGCGATCAGAACATGATATTATGAAAAGAGAGATGGATTTGAAGTCAGAGTAACTAGATTTAATACTAGTTCTCTCACTAACTACCTGTGTTAGTGGGCAAATTACTTAAACTATAAAATAAAAGGGTTGCTAGGAAGGGGTGAGGAGAGGAAAAGAAAATTATGGAAACATCGAAAAATATTTTTAAAATAAAATAAAATAAAGGAGTTGGGCTGAATGACTTTTAAAATCCCATTCTAGCTTTAAATCTATGATCCCAAAGCAGAAGGCCATTCTTTCTCAGATGGGGTCAAGGAAGACTTCACATATAAATCATCTCTAAACTGTGTTTCTAAAGACTCAGCCAGCCTTTTGCAGAACAGTGTATCTCCAAGGAGGTGGGGCAAAATATCACAATAGTAGGTCATGGGTTTGGCCCCATTTCATTATATGGTATCTAAAGCCACTACCCAAACCTAATCCCTAGGTATGTGGGTAGGAGACCGTTGTTGTCTTTTCTACCTTGAGAACTGACCAGGTGGCTATGATTATGCCATACTGGGAGGAGAGTGCCACTTAAGATGAGCCGACACAGGCTAGTCCTAGCTCCCAAGCTGTTACTAATAGGAACTGAGTAGCTTGTTCCTTTTTTTAACTATGATGCAAGCCTCTCAACTGTCCTTCCATGTCAGAATGCCCCAATCAGCTGAACATACCACATAGCCTAATGTAGAGGTATTATTTGATCCCAAGACCTCCCTCAGCAGACACTATTTCTTTGTTTGCTTCTGGATCATCTCTGTTTATGGATATGGGAGTATTAAGGGAGTGATTAACATATGATAGCATTGAGTGATAGACCTCATTCTTTGTTTTATTATTCTCAATGCCCAAAACAACAATGACAACAAAAAACCCATCCTTTCTCATCTTTAAGTTTTCAAATGCCTCTTTAATAATCATTTTATCTTAGCATGAAGCAACACGATTTAATGGTTTAATGTTTTTTTTTAACCCTTACCTTCCATCTTAGAATCAATACTGTGTATTGGTTCTAAGGCAGAAGAATGGTAAGGCTAGGCAAATGGGATCATTCTGATAGATTGAAAGAGATCCAGGAAAAAGCAGTGTCATTGAAACTCAGGGAGGAGAGCAATTGTACAATGAAATAAAACCCTGTAGCAAGTTCAAGGGAGATGAAGACTGAAAAAAAAGGACATTGTATTTAGCAACTTAGCAAAGTAATTTTAGAGAGTTTAATTTTAATTGAGTGGTGTAGATGGGAAGCCAGAATGCAGAAGGTTGAGAAGTTGAGAAAGTAGAGGCAGCAAGTGTAGACAGTTTGTTTTTATGTTAGCATGAGGGGATGCTAACATCAAAAAAGGATTTTATTTTTTAAAGAACGTTGAACGTGTGGAACATATTTGAAACTATATGGGGAAGGAGTCAGTAGATGAGGACAGGATGAAAATTGAGGAGACAGTGATGACTGAAGGGTCAAACTCTTAGAGATTAGAACACAAGTAGCATAATTAGCATTAGCAAAGAAGCAAAGGATGGGGGTAGGGTGTGATTCTGAAGTAATTTGAAAAGTGTAATTGGAGAGGAAAGGGAATTTTTTTTTTAAACCTATACCTTCCTTCTGTGTATTGGATACTGTGTATTGGCTCCTTGGCCGAAGCGTGGTAAGGGCTAGGCAATGGGGGTCAAGTGATTTGCCCAGGGTCACACAGCTGGGAAGTGTCTGAGAGGTCAGGTTTTAACCTAGGACCTCCTGTCTCTAGGCCTGGCTCTCAATCCACTGAGCTACCCAGCTGCCCCCAGAAAGGGAATTCTTGAAGAATGGATTTCATTTTTTCAGTGAAGAATAAGGGAATAACCCTATACTGAGAAAGAAGAAAGAGTGGTGTGATTTAAAAGAGAAGGTTTGGCTCAGTCTTTCCCCAGCTGTCATGGGATATAGACAGTTGAACAAATGTTAAAAGATTGTCTTGCTGCAGTGAGGGTCTAGTTCATTCCTTGCAGAATCTAATTGTACTTAACATTGTACCAGGATGAACCCACCCAGTGCATGGAACATTTAAAGAAAAATCAATAGACATTCATTAAGAAGTACTATGTGCTAGACATTGTGCCAAGCTCCAACTGTATGCAGGGTGCTTAGGATACAAATATAAAAAAAAAATAGAACCAACCCTTGTACAAGGAACATGTAATCTAATGGAGTCTTTAGAAGAAGAAAGGTGTCAAAAATGAGATCTAAGCTATGCCTTGAGAGGACTGACAGAACATTTAGGAACATGTCCCCATTTGAGAAGTCTCATGCTTCCTCTCATAATATACTACATATTTAAAATTTACCTAGAGTTTGAATGAGTTGCCCAGTCACACAACCAGGAAGCTAGAATTCAAACGTATTTCTAACACTAAAACCAATATTCCTTCCTATTATAGTATACCTTTGGAGTTAGGAGAGACCTTAGAGATAATTTAGTCTTGACTCCTTATTTTTCACTCCAGGAACCAAAAGCACAAGAAGCAACTTTTGTAACAAAGTCACAAGTTGCAAAGATAGGACCAGAATTTGATTCTCCTGAGTTCCAACCTGGTGATTTTATCTATATCTTTTGGCTCATCTATCTCTCTCCCACTCCCCTACTCAGGTATGACCTTCCACTTCTTAGTCTTACGGTCCTATGTACTTTCTTTAGCTGTCCTTGGAGAAAGACACAGTCTGTGTCAAGAGCTGGGACACATGAAGGCCAAAACCAAACACTGGCTATATATTTGGAAGGAAGGCTAAGCTTCTAAATCAGGCTGAGTAGGGAAGGAATTGGATAACCCAACAGGTGCTGCAGTGTGTCCAATGAATGTCTCATCTCCTATATCACACCCTCTTTCCCAGAGAGGTCTGCATTCTTCTCTCATCCAGCGAAAGCCTGGGTTTGTAACTGAGAGGCACAGGGATCCAAGTTAGGTCTGAGATCATTTAGCCATCTGAGCAGGAGTCAGTGATTTCATTCAGCTCTCCTTTGCGTGTGGAGCTTTAAGCTTTCCAGTGTCATGGACCCCTTTAGCAGGCTGCTGAACCCTTTTCAGAAGAATGTTTTAAAATTCATAAACTAAAACCCATAGGATTACAAAGGAAGCCGATTATATTAAAGTATAGTCATTAAAATGTATTAAAAATAACAAACAAATTCACTTGACCCTAGATTAAAAAATCCCTGCCCTGCTTCAAGGGTCTATCAAGGTGGGAGATGCAGCTTGCCTCAGAAGATCCCTAATATTGCACATGGTTTGAACAAAGGAATCTGGAGGTGCCTGTGAGCCCAGGGCTGCACACAGCTGTACCATGAATTAATTGCACTGAGATGAATGGATCTGAATAAATGAGCTCCTACAGACTGAAGCTCCATGTAGCAGCTCAGAAAGAGAAAGGGGGATGGTAGATGAGTGTTAGTGTGACTAAGGGAAAGGCAATTTGTGAGTTGCTCAGGAAACCTTCAGGGAAGTATGTGGATACAGAGAAAAAAAACAAACCAAACCAAATCAACAACAACAAAAAAAACCCCACCAAAAACAAAACAAAACAAAACACATGATGCTCTTCTAAGGGATCTTAGACCTTGCCCCGAGGGGCTCCTACTTTGAGCCAGGTGACAGGGAGGCTAGGCACAGCTTTCTTCCACTTTTTTTTTTTGTATTTTTTTTTTTTAATTTTAAACCCTTAACTTCTGTGTATTGACTTTATAGGTGGAAGATTGGTAAGGGTAGGCAATGGGGGTCAAGTGACTTGCCCAGGGTCACACAGCTGGGAAGTGGCTGAGGCCGGATTTGAACCTAGGACCTCCCGTCTCTAGGCCTGGCTCTCAATCCACTGAGCTACCCAGCTGCCCCCTCTTCCACTTTTAATATTTTAGAAATTTGATTTTTCCAATTAAAAAAAATCCACCATCTCTCACCTCTCCCCATCTACACTCAAAAAGAAATAAAAACAAAACCCTTGTAATAAGTATACATAGACTAGCAAAACAAATTTCTGCATTGATCATGTCTAGAAAAAACAATCTCTATCCTAAATCTATCATCTCTTTGTTAGGAAGTGGGTAGCATGCTTTCCTATAAGCCCTCTGGAATCATGGTTGATTATTCTGCACTTCTTTTCTAAGTTTTAGAACAGAAGAATTCCAAAGGTTTAGTCTATCTAACCTAGCTTCAACATTGGGACCCAAAACTATCAGTAGACCTGCTCAGCCAGACTAGGAAGGAGTATTCATGACTGGTCCAATTCAATGAAGCTCCACTCTAAGGAAAGTTGAGATGGTATCCTAGGCTAAATATGTGGCCATATTTACCACATCAAAGATTATGATCCATTATACTTGAACTTAATTTTTGTTTCTAATACTTTTTATGGTGAGCATTCACAACTGGATAAAACTAAATATACAAAATAATAAATACACATTATATGTAAAACAACTTCATCTCACAATTTGGTAAAGGAAAACATGTAAACTAATAAAATGACAGCAGTAAAATCACATTTGTTTCTATGTTGCTTTCTAGTAATATTCTTTAAATTTTTTTTTACTGATGCCTTTTATTTTTATACTACAGGTCACACTGAGGGATTGGGCTAGCAAGCCAGTGGTAAATGCAGGAAGAAAGAGAGCTTCAGGCCTTCTGATAGGAACAGGCTAATTCCCAACCCCTAAGGGCTCACTCCCCTATCTCCTCCAGTGGATTAAGAATTCATACCTAGACATATGAAGGTAAGTATCTGCCACACTAGAGAACATTCAGAAAAGAGTAACCTGCATGTTGAAAGGCTTGAGATTATTTGATATCAACTCAAAGAACTGGGAATGTTTAAATGAAGATGGAATGATTTAATGGTGTACTTAGAATATGATTTGATATGTAGCATTGTGTGTGGTAAGTGTCAGTTGCTTAGAATAAAATATGTTTGCACCCCATAAGCAAATTCTGTGCTCTTGTCTGTCCAGGGTCTGGAAAGGATATAGCTGAGGCTCTTCTGGGTGAAGCCCTTGGAAATAGTCCCAAATATGTCATTTCTGCTTTTCCTATACTGTCCTCTGTGAAGCTGTGCTCAAAACTCTGGTTTGAGACAGTCAGAACTCCATTAGGAGGGAACTTCTAGTCAGCCTTATCCCAGAGAGGTTTTAGATATGGTTTTTAATTAATTCTGAATAATTGCTAGGCAAAGCTACCTTCTACAACTGCCTGCTGAATCTCCATATAAGATTATCCTATAATGTGGAGTGGTTCCCAGTCTGGGCAGAGAGAAGAAAAGAATATCTAGAATTTGGTGATAGTTGTGCAGGATGGTGAAGGGTGAGCTTCCTGTGTTAACTCTAGTATGTAGGGATATTTTTTAAAATGCCTTCTCTCTTTGAATGAATTTTCTTCTCTTCACATGAATAAATTGACTGTGAAGAAATGATCGACAGATGATTCTTTACATCGGATCACATCCTCATCATTCCACAGTTCACTTAGAGGTGTAGAGAATAGTAAGGTCACAGAAATCATAGGCAGAATTATAAGAAACCCTAGAGATCAATTAGTTCAGTTCTTTCATTTTAAGGATGAAGTAACTAAAACTCATACAAAGAATGTTACTTGTTGAAGTTAATAAATTAGCAGCTGAACCTGAACTACAACTCAAGTTTCTTGACTCACAATTTAAAACCTTCTTGTACTAAGTCAGTTTTTGGGTGGTTATAAAAAAGCATTTGGCATCCTTGAGGAAAAATTTTGGAGTTTTTTGAGGAAAATACAGTCCTAAAGATTCTCCTCTTATAAGATGCTTCCTATATACATTTTGAAATAATATAAGATCCCATAACAGATGTATTCAAAAGGAAAATGTTGAATTAGCATCATCTAGGAAGGCTTATACTGGGAAGAAAGAGACTCACTAAAGGTGTCATTTGGAAGGTGTTTTGTTGCAGAGTTCACAAAGGAGAAACATTCCAGATGCTCATATCTGTACATGATATTATGCTGATTCTTTCATTAACATTATCCATTGAAACCTCATCATTGTGTAGAGGTGACCCTGGGTTCTTAAAGGACATTCCAGCAGACTATAAGCTCTAGTGGGTCCTACAAGGTGGGAAAATTTCATATATGAATCCAACAAGAGCCTATACATCAGTTGTCCAGTTATAAGCCTTGCTGTATTTGGAGAGGCTCACTGACCTCAGGGCAATAAACTCTCTTAAGCCATAGCAAATCTCAAAGACCATCTGGTAAGTTCCAAAGAAACTATGATTTATAGCTTTGAAGAGAGTGTCCAAAGCAACTAAACTATAGGTCCTTGAAATATTGTGTGGATGGCACTGAGCCCTGGAAAACTGAAGGGCCTCTGCAGTGAGATATGTGTGATCACTAAAAGAGATTGGCCTTGGAATTCACCCTGAGAAAACAAAGGAAATAAAAAACATGCTGTTGCCTGGATTTCAGAATGTGGGGTTGGGTAAGCAGCCCCTTGCTCAGGTTTATCTGGACATGAATTTTGGACAGGCACAAAAGATGAATAATGAACTGGGTCCAGCCTTCACAAAGAAGAGAATAAGCTATATATTACCCTTGATATATTATGCGGCTCTTTTAGTGATCTGAAGTTGCTTCTTCCTTAAAAAAAAAACAAAAACAACCCTTACCTTCCTTCTTCGAGTCAATACTGTGTATTGGTTCAAAGGCAGAAGAACAATAAGGGCTAGGCAGTGGGGGTTAAGTGACTTGGTCAGGGTTACACAGATAAGAAGTGGCAGAGGTCAAATTTGAACCTAGCTGTCTGATCCCAGAGTATTCTCTTGATGATATAATATGTCCAGAAGTAATGGAAAACCAAGTCTGAAGAATAACAAGTAACAGGTGACCTGAAGGTAATAGAAAAATTCATGGTGTGTGTAAACTGGTGCCGTCACCTTATTGTCAATATTGGCTCTTGTGTTAAAAGTAGTGTAAAAGATGTCAGAAGGGTGTATGACTGGTGAATTGGATCATACATTCTGGGCAAAAAGATTGGAATGATGTTAGGAGAAGAGCTAAAATGTCCACATAACCCTTTGACTCAGAAATGTCATTGCTAACTAAGCAGGTACCCCAAGAAGATCAAAGGTAAGAGGAAAGGCCCTATAGACACAAAATATTTTCAGCAGCATTTTTTCTACTAGCAAAGAACTGGAAATAAACAAGAGCCCATAACTGGGGAAATTAAACAAACTGGTATAGGAATATATTGTGCCATAAGAAAGGATGAATATGAAAAATGTAGAGAAGAGAATTCTTTGGATTGGCACAGAGTGAAGAAAGCTGACCAGTAAAATGGTATACTTTATATATGGAAAGAACAAAAAAAAATTAAAATGTAACACTGTGTAATTATAAAGACTAAGCTTCTTCCTAAAGAAGAAATATAAGAATAGATGCCCTTCCTTTCTTTACAGAGGGGGTGTAACTGTGGGTATGGAACCCTGTATATACTAATAATATACTATATTAATTTATATACTAGTTTTGCTAAATTGCTTTTCTCCTCTCTCATTATATACTTACATATTTTCTTTATATATTTATATGGTATGACACTGGGTAAGGAAAGAAAGAAGAAATATTTTAAAAATTAAGGGGATATAAAAACAAAACTAAAGAATTTTAAAAAGGAAAAATATTAGCAGGAAGTGAAACAGATTCATTGAGTAGACAGAGTGAAGGATAAAAAATACGTGTCCAAATTGCTGCCCTCATACCTACATAATTTTAAAAGAACCAGTGCACTGGGTAGATCTTCCTTGGTAGATTTATGGAGAGGCATGAATAAGGAAGGAGTCTTTTCTAGATACTAGAGACTTTTTAAGCATAGTACCTGCTTTGGACTAATGTACTCACTATCTGCTGTCTTCTCTGGCTTCCTTCAAGTGCTGATTAAAATCTCATCTTCTATAAGAAGCCTTTTTTAACTCCTCTTCATTCTACTGCCTTCCCCATAGAAAATTGGAGTCTCTGTATTGTAATCAGAATCATTTCTAAAGAAGAAACCAAGGGGATTAGGATAGCCAGTGCTTAATTGTGGGAATTGAGTGAACCACACTGACTCCATTCTGGAGCTTGCTTGGCTCCCTTTCTATTCAATTATGGGTCTAGTCCAAGTTCTGTTCTGTGACTAAACTATATGCAATTATTGGAATTGAAAAAAACAACAACAACTTATTGCATTGTTTGAATCTAGTCCTGTGTGGCTGGGAAGCTGGACCACCTTTACCTGCTGTTTAAAGACCCTTTAACTAAAGACTTAGGTTATTTTGACCAGAGATCTAGTCAGATCCTAAGATTGACACACGGAGTTTCCCCACAATTATATATCTTAAGAATCCCATCTGCCGTATCTGAAAACTAGCATTATTGTTTCCATATTCCTTTGATTGTATACAGATTGGGGGAAGTGGTACACTTCTTTTTCTGATTTCAGGGAATTGCATCTATTCACTCTCCTTCCAATTTGGAAATCCCTAATCTTTCATTCAATTAGAAATCAGATTACCTAGTTTTGCATTATTTCCTTTTAGTTAATTGGCCTTATTTGATTGTTTTTAATGTATAAAAGTTTGTCTCTCCTGTATTTGGAATCTAGCCCTTAGATGAGGCAGGGGCCTGGTCCCAATTTATTAAGCAATTGGCCTGCATTGCCTAATAAGTCAGAATGCTCAGAAGCTTAAACCTTTCTCGATCTTTCTCCTACCACACAAATCACCATCAAAGGTCAGAACTGGATGGGACATTTGAACAAAAAATATTAGAGCTGAAAAAGACTTTAAGAATCACCTATTTAGGCTCCTCATTTATTTATTTTTAAACCCTTGTACTTCGGTGTATTGTCTCATAGGTGGAAGAGTGGTAAGGGTGGGCAATGGGGGTCAAGTGACTTGCCCAGGGTCACACAGCTAGGAAGTGGCTGAGGCCGGGTTTGAACCTAGGACCTCCTGTCTCTAGGCCTGACTCTCACTCCACTGAGCTACCCAGCTGCCCCTAAGCTCCTTATTTTATAGCTATAATGAGAACACAAACTTTTTGTTCTCCCAGTAGGGTTGTCAAAGACACCTGCCCTGAGAATAGTCATTGGGAGATGTTGTATTCTCCTATTTTAAAACCTTTCAGAGAATAGTAATTTGCATAATCCAAACCAGTTATGCCAGAGGAAGAAAAATGGTTGGAAAATGGGATTAACCCTCTGACACCCCAAACTCAAAGACAGGTGCTGAAGTGAACAGGAAGCATACTACCATGGGCCTGGCACTGGGTGAGGGCAAATTGGGGGATTCAAGATGAGATGACCTGGAATGGAAAACTGCTTCTTTTGAGCAAAACAGAATATGTAAAGGATGGGCAAGTAGGACCCGAGTATTTAAAAACGGGTTTCAAAATTGGAAAGTCCTGGGGCCTTGGTGCATATAAGAATTGTAACACTATTAGCTGAGGTGCTAGGGAAATCTTTTCATGGGCCAGCTGTTTTCCATTTGGTTTTCTGGAGAGGATCATGGAGATAAACAAGCACCATATTGGTACAAGAGAGCAGCAATGTAAAGGATCACTGAAACAAAGTTGAGTGATGCCTTTAGAAGAAAGACTAGCACCAGCTATAGAAGGTATTGACTACAGCAAGGGCTAGGAAGGGGATGTAGGATGTCTTGGAAGACAGCTGCATTTGAATTGTAGAGCCCAGATAAGGAGCTACACCTAGAGAACAATAAATTGTAAACAAAGAAGGCTTTAAAAGGGGAGCATGGACTTTGAAGTGAGTTCAAGGCCTCTCTGGGTGGGTTCTCTAACAGGAAAAAATACCAGAACTCTACAAGTTTCTGAAAGGACAGTAGCTCTTTGAATTGGACAGGTGACATCAAGAGAATCTCAGGTGTAAGGCTTTTGGGTATTTTAAAATTTTTTCACAAGTGTTCTACATCTTGGGCCTTGGTGAGCCTCAATGCTTATAGCGAGAAATAGTATCTACCCATATAGCATTACTAGGTATTTCCATATACTTCTTGGAGGCTGGCAATGAGCTTGAGCTAGAAAAGCAGGAAGCGCCCAAAGTGTACCTACCTGGACCCTTGGCTTAGCCCTGTGCCTCTGCCTGATATAGGGGTTAGCTGGAGGAGGTAACTGAAACCCAGAGAGGAAATGAGTTGCCTGAAGTTGCACTGTGAGGTAGCAGGTATCTATCTGGACTTTGAAACCAAGCCTCCAGACTCCAGACCTCATGCACTTTCCATCACACCTGATTTTCTCATTACTTGAAACTTGTTCCCCCTTTGGTAATTCACCTGACTTCCTGGGCCTTAGTTTCTGGAGGAGGCAGCTCAAGAGTCGTGGAAAGAGTCTACATGACCAGAGTGTGAATCTCCTGTCAAACACTTTCCACCTGGGAGCTTCTGGGCATGTCACTAGATCTCTGCAGTGAAGCTAAAGCCTCAATGTCCACTTTCTCCTTAAAAAGAAAGACTTACAATACCGCCTTCACTGTGGGGTTGTGAGGTTCAAATGAGATCATGCATGTTGGTGTGTAGGTAAAAGGCTTTGCAAATCTTAGGCATGTTAATGTTAGTTATTTATTATTAATAACACCTGGCCTGGGAGCTATCCCAGATGATCTCCACAGGCCTTTCCTGCTCTAACCTCTCAGAGGATCTCCAGCGTGGGGGTGGGCGACCACCCCTCCAGGCTCCAGCGCTCCAGCTGCACAGGGATCTCGGACTGAGGGAGCCCTACCCAGCACGGGGGAGGGAGGAAGGGAGGCGGCGGAGGCGCCCGCAGGCCGCTCCGGAGCGTGGGGAGTCTCGGTACGCATGCGCCGTCCCCTCCCGCCTCACTAGTTCTTCCTTTCCTCCTGTCGCGCTTCCCAGTGTGACAGCGGCGGCTAAGGGACCCGCAGTCCGAGGGAAAGGGGGCGGTGGCTCGGCGGGGAGGAAGTACTGAAGGAGGAGGAAGCCAAGGCGACCGACGGGCAAGCTCGGGTGGACGGGCGCACGCCGCGTCCTCGAGGATAGAGGGAGCGGTGATCCGAGCGAGGCCCCGGTCCGCGCGCGAGGACGAGCCGCTACCCCGCGCCTGGGCCCGAGCTGCCGTGAGGAACCGCCCCCTGCGCGCCGGGAGGAGCGGCGTGTGAGCGCCTCGGCCTCGGCCCCGGCCCCGGCCCCGGCCCGCCTGAGCGTGCGGAGGGAGCCGCCGCCCCTGCGGCCCGGCCCTGACCCCAGCCCCGGCTGCGCGTGAGGCAGGCAGGCAGGCAGCAGGTTAGCGCGCCGGCCCCGCCATGACCCACGTCGAGATCCCGCCGGGGCTTACGGAGCTCCTGCAGGGCTACACGGTAGAGGTGCTGAGGAACCACCCTGAAGACCTGGTGGACTTCGCCGTGGACTATTTCACCCGCCTCCGCGAGAACCGCAGACTCGGCGAAGACGGCGATAAGGACGAGGGGAGAGGGGACGAGGAAGACGAACAGTTTGAACGTAAGAGCTGAGGCAGGAACCTCCCTCTAACCCTTCTGGGCGCCGTCCCCTCCCCCTTCCCTCATCCCCGACCTCCCTTTTCCCCTCCATTCCTCTG